>NW_026713172.1:0-29463 GCF_029784015.1 Lycium ferocissimum
ATCAACGTAACACTATTCGGCCTAATCCCAACCATTTCCATTCGCGAAAACATGTTAAGCGCTTCTCTTCCATATCCGTTAACAGCCAACGCAGAAATCACTGTCGACCAAGTAACAACACTCCTCATTTCCATGCTCTCGAACAACTCAACCGCCTTCTTTACATTCCCCGATTTTGCATACACATCAACAAGTGTATTATTAAGAGACACAGTTCTGCGTAACCTGTGTTTTATAACATAACTATGTATCCATTCACCCAACTCAACCTCACCCAAGTGAGCACAAGCCGAAAGCACAGCTAACATCGTTACTTCATCAGGCTTCGCGCCAACTTCCATCATTTTCCGAAAAACACCAATAGCTTGAGAAAACTGATTCCCCTGAGCGTACCCCGCAATCATAGTAGTCCAAGAAACCACATTCTTCTCACCCATATCATCAAACAAGTACTTCGCGGTATCCATATCACGAGCCTTAACATAACCCGCAATCACAGCATTCCACAAGCCCACATTTCTGTCAGGCATTTTATCGAACACCTTACGTGCATCAGATACGCACCCAAAAGAAGAATACGCCCGTACAACAGAAGTTGCTACATGTACATCATTGTTCAATCCAGTTAAAATAGCTTCACAATGAATTTGCCTAACGGTGATAAGACAAGTTACTGCATTTAACACAAAAGGGATAGAGTAAGTATCATGATATAAGCCAATAGCTCTAGCTTGTCTATAAAGGAAAATAGCATCCTTAAATAAATGCTGTTGTTTAGAGAAAATACTGATCATAGTATTGTAAAGATATATGTTCGGATTGGGGTTTGAAGTGAAAATTGAATATGCATAGTTGACAAAGCCAAGGGTGGAACATGTGTGGAAAAATTGGCTGAGAATGAAGTTGTCTTGATCTAAAGCCCGATGTATCATAAAGCCATGTGTTTGATAAATGTGATTTTTGTGGGAACATTTTTTAAGCAAAGCTAAAAATGAGTCTTCTAGTTGAAAACTGGAGTTGTGATAGTTGTAATGGGAGTTATTGGAATTGGGTTTTACTACAGCATGAACAAGTTTAGAAAATGGCCGCAACATTTGCTTGTTTGGCGCTTGCATCCATTTCTTACAACTTTATTATGCCAAAAGTTAATTCTCCCTCAGTTTTTAAATAAATGGTGTTTTAGATTTTTTATTTTGTTTCAAAATAAGTGATCTTTGTGATTTCATGATGAAATTGATCTTATTCTTTCAAAATAATTTTATAGGAGTGAACACTTCTTAAGGGTGTACATAAGCTTAAAAACCCACTTATTATAAAACAGAGGGAGTATTATGTCTGTCCCGATTTATGTGGCACCGTTCGTATTTCGAGATTCAAACAAGTCTATCTTAATTTTTTCATATATCTTTTAAACATTTTGAATTGTCAATTATTCTGACTTAGAGTGCTTTTTACATAGTTTCCAAATATAGAGTGCTTTTTACATAGTTTCCAAATATGTAAATTTTATTTTAAAAAACTTAAAGATCCTATGACCGAATTGATTGTTAAAATTAAACTGTTTAACTCTCAAAATTCGAAATGTAGTACATAAATTGAAGCAGATGGAGTTATGAAAGCCAAAACAGCCACATTAATTTGTGAAGGGAAATTCTTGTGAATTGTTTAGGGGCCTGAATGGAAGTATCCCCTATATTCGGGGCACTCACCGAACGGTGTGTCCCCTCTCCCCTTATTGGCGCTTCCGAATTGAGTCAATATTAAATTTAGGGTGCGTTTTTTGTTAGGATGTTTTTTAATTTTTTCATGTTTGGTTGGTTGAAATGTTCTGAAAAATATTTTTTTTAGGCTTAAAAATCAGATAAATGACTTTTTTAACAAGAGTAAGGAAAACAAATTTTATATTTGGCATTCCATAGTAATTGCTTTTTCTTCATCCCAACATTCCACCCCCACCATAATAGCAGTCATGGAAGCATAACTTCATGATGTGATATGGATTTGCACACACAACATAGAGTTTATACAAGTGGACGTCAGGGCTTTGGGGCGCTACAAAAGTCCAATGTGCTACTCACATGCAATCACGTGCTTCTATTTCAGGCGACCAGACTTGCAAATCTAATTAAGGCCATTGTGGTCATTTATGTAATAGTCCTTATAGTTTCTATAAATAGTTAGTGTAGGGTTTATTTCCACAAGTGTGTTTTGATGAATTAATGATAAAACTCTTGAGAGATTATTAGAATGAATTCCTTTGTTGGTTGAGACTTTGTTAAGGTGGCTTGCAAGGTAAAAAGTTTCTAGTTTTGAACGAAGAGCTCGGGCCAAGTATAATTAATGTTAGGCCTAAAATGCATATATTTAGCCATTGTTGCCTCACATTTTAGTATTTTTAATTGTCTTTTGAGTATAAATTTTATTACCTTGTGCTTAATACTATATTTTTACTATGTAGTAATAAAGCGATGTGAAAATGATGAGATTTGGAGCAGACTAGAATAAATCGGGAAGTTGCACAAAAATGGGACAAAGCTTACGTTGAATTGAAATTGCAAAATAAAAATGAAGACAAAATAAAGCACTAAGGGGACATCATGATGGTGCAATGATTGAAGAGTTAAATGAAGCAAAGGAGAATGCAATGGAATTTTGAAGAGGAAATAGTACCTGGCAGCGAAAAATGGTCCCTGGAATTTTCTCTTGGGGCGCTGCCCCAGGCGTCACCCAGGGCGGTGCGCCAGACTTATTTTCGGTTGTTTTTCTTCTACAATTTGAATTTAATTTTTTAAAGCCCAGGCCTTTTGATACTCTATAAATATATATTCTATACGATTTTTACATAACTTGGGATAACTTGAAACCCTTAGTTCAGAATTTTAGACTTAGAGAGAGCTTGGACGCGTGGAGGTCGTAGTTACAGGGTTTTACTTTCTCTTCTCTGTAATACTTATTTTTACGTTTTTATTTGGATGATTTGTTGTTTTTCCTCTTTGTCTATGTGAAGCTAAACTCTTTAGTTCTAGGGCTTTGACACAAACATAAAAATTGACGTTTGATTATCGTTTCTATCTATTATATTTCTGTCACAGCCCGACTAGGGGCCATGACGGGTACCCGGGGCTAACCACCGAGCACTGCTCATACCATTACCCATCGTACTCATCAAGCGTTCGTTCATTAATCTTATACTTAAGTCATAGGAAAAACAAACATTTTTTTTCACTCGAAACATAATTACCTTTATATACATAAGCCCTTCGGCTATCAAAATAATGTACATACAATAAGGACATCGTGAGACCATACTACCCACACATACGCATCTACGAGCTCTACTAGAGTAATTAGACATATGGACGGGACAGACCCCGTCATGCCCAAAACATATATATATACACAAAAGACTAAATCAATGGCACCTCCGAATAACGTGGGTGCTCTCAAAGTCGCTAGTAGCTCCTACGAGTCCGGATCACCTCCCGCCTACTCGTGGGCATGGACACAGCGTCCAAAGAAAACGGACGTCAGTACGAACATGGTACTGAGTATGTAAGGCATGAATGAAATGAACATAATAAGGAAATCATAAGACATAGAATGAAGATACAACCTGCGTAACTTTTAAGGGTGGATACATTTCACACATATATCATATATAATCGTAGTACATGTATCATCATAGCGCATACATCATTGTATCATATATATATCATCATCGTTAACCCGCGTCCGGGTAACCATCATATGCCGCCCACTAGTGGTGTCATGCCCGGCCCTCTAGGCTCGGTGTAAACGTAGTGACCCGCCTGGCGGTGACATGCCCAGCCATTTAGGCACGGTGGAATCGTATGCAGCCCGCCTTCGCGGTGACATGCCCGGCCATTTAGGCACGGTGTAAGCGTATCGTCATATACTCGTCGTAAACTTAACATTATCATACATTGTATAGGCATATCATAAGCTTAGCATCATTATACATTTATCATCAACATACATTAGAACTTGAAGGCAACTATGGCTATGCCGGGGTGACATAAGGTCGTGAACCCCCGATTACATTATGGAGTGATCATAATCATCATATCTTACCTTGAGGGGACTAACGTTTTAAAGTGAGTGTACATAAAAAAAGCATCAATGGAACCATATTTAGGATAATTAACCTCATGGACATCGTATGTTACTCTACGATTCTTTTACTTAAATTCATCATCATCATTATCATGCTCGTATCGTATCTCTTTTCTTTATCATATGCGTATGTAGCTCTTTATAGTGATGGACTCATAGTTTCCTTTATTTAGGAAGATCATGGGAAAAATAGGAGGATTCATGCCATAGGAGTCATGCCTTAGAAGGAAAGGATTAGCCTTACATACCTCTTTCGTTTAACAATTCTCTCGCTTAATTGTTCTCCTTCAATGCTCACGTTTCTACCTTCAAGAGAATTCGCATCAACATTAGCTAATCGATTATATGAACGTGCTTACTAATGCTAGAGAAAATTGAGCAGCATTTCCTTTGTTTATACAACTTTCCTCATATTACATATCAACTCCCAAACATCCATAACAACATTCACAATATCATAAGCAACAATCATCATTCATCTACGTTATCCACATTTCAAAATTTCACTTCAATTCCTCCATAATCATGGTCATAGTACACTATTATGTTTTCTCACACAAAATGCTTATCCCATGTCCTAAATGTCATTTATAACATAATTATAATCACAACATATCAATATTCATGACTTATTCCCAACTACCACTCAAAATGTCACTATCCTCACATTCATGACCCATTTTCTATATCCTTCTACAATCCAAGTCTTTCAACCTCTCATTACTTTAAACAACATGGAATGATCATAAAACTTACCTTAGATAGTGTAAGAATAAGCCTTGAGCGGAGATACTCCTCTTGCACCAAAACCCTAGCTTCACTTCCACTTGGATTCTTTGTCTTTGATGAACTCTAGTGAGCTTCTTGCACTTAACTCTCTTGGTTTGATGAAGTTGATCTTGAATCTCTCTTGAGTTCTTGTGGAAGAAGTGTGTGGAACCCTCTAGAAGCCTTGAGAGAGATGAAGAAGTGTGGGAAATGAAATTAGTGAAGTTGGAACACATTTATATAATTGAACTTAACTCAGCCCGTCGGGACTTCCACGGACACTTATACGGTCCGTATAACATTGCATGGCTCGTATAAGTGGTCGTGGTTCACCACCATGCAGACATCATCTCTTCTGGGTGTTATACGGACCCTTATACGGACCGTATAATGTTATACGAACTGTATAAGTCGGTCGTATAACCCCATTTCCCTGAAATGATCTCCATCGTTCGTTTGATCTCCAATCCTTATGGAACCTTCTTGACACTTGTTTAACACCTCGTTACCAATATAAGGGACATTATAACTCTTCTCCCAGACATCATTAAATCATCGCTAACTTATCACTTGTAAATCCTTCGATTCGTAATGTATACCTTGCCTTTCTTGGCAAACTTTCTTCTCTTACTTCGAATGCCTTTGAAATCTCAATTAGGATCATCAAGTGCTATTTCTTCCTTATCGAAACATCATATACTTCATGCTCTTCGCTAATCTATTCACTGTACATGAACGAAAAAATTTTCCGAGGTGTAACAATTTTCATATTTTTGGGTTGCTTATTTATTCTTATGCTTAATTGTTTAGTTACTTGATCACTAATTGAACACTATATGTGGTGCGTGAATTGGACTTGAGAAAGGAAATTCGCGTACGTAATAAGAATAAATAGAGTTTGTTCGACATTATTGTTTCGCTATTGAGGAAAGAGATATACCCTTTAGCCCTACTTAGTTGAATACTGAAAAATAAATGCGTTCTTGTTACCTCTGACAACCATAGAGATATAGGCGTTATAGTACCATCTACATGCCTGTGAGTAGTTCGAGAGAATATTATAAAGTTACAATTAACCTTTCACGACCCGAATACGGGCCATGATGGGTATCCGAGGCTAACCACCGGACACCGCTCATTCTGTTATCATCTGCTCTCATTCATAATATATATATATATATATATATATATATATATACTCATGATCATAGAAAGCTGTTGACATTTGAAACATATTCACTTTTATAAACATAAGCCCTTCGGCTATCAAAATAATATATATATATATATATATATATACATGCATATACATGAAAGACTATGAGACCATACTACCCACACTGCGCATCTACGAGCCTCTACTAAAGTACTAGACACATGGAAGGGACAGGACCCCGTCGTGCCCAAAATATATATATACACATATATACCAAAAGAATAGTCAATGGCTCCTCCGGAAAAGTGGAGTGCTCTTAATCAGCTAATGGCTCCTATGAGTCTGGATCACCTCCCTGTCTACCTGTAGGCATGAACACAGCGTCCAAAGAAAACGGACGTCAGTACGAATATTGTACTGAGTATATAAGGCATAAACAATAATGAAACATCAATGAAATGAGGAGGCATCAAATAAGGAGCAATCTGTGACTGACTGAATCATAAAAAAAAAATATAAGATGGCTTACTTTCATACTCATCATCATCATATCATAGATGCATAAATGTATAAGCTGCCCGACCATATAGGTACAGTGTGATAATCAATAACATTAGCATTAGCTCGCGTCCGTGCCTCCGGCGTCCGTGGTACCATCTCATGCCGCCCACTAGTAGCGTGTCCGCCATGCCATCTGGCCATGGTGTATAGCTGCCCGCCTTGGCGGTGACTGCCCGGCCATATAGGTGCGGTGTAATATCATCATATGCTCATCATAGTATGCTCATCATAATATACTTATCACAATACATACATAGAGACTCATAGATAATCATGCTTTATCGGGGTGACATAAGGTCGTGAACCCCCGATTTCATTATGGAGCATTCATAAGCATTCTGCCTCACCTTGAAGGAACAAGCATAAGGTGAGTGTGTATAATAATTAACATCATATCATGGGCTATAGCTTCTTAGAATTAACTTATCATCATTAATGTACTCATAATGCATCTCTTATTTCATGTAGCTATTCATGAACATAGACTCTTAGCTTTCCGGAATGTAGGACATTCATGAGAAAGGAGGGAATTCATGCCATAAGATTCATGCCTTAGAAAGAAAGGACTAGCCTCACATACCTTTGTTGTTTAACTATTCTATCGCTTGCTCGTTCTCCTTTAATGCACTCGTTTATACCTTCAAGGGAATTCGTGTCGTCATTAGCTAAATAATCATGAAAACGTACTTACTAAAGCTAGAGAAAATTAAAAAGCATTTCCTTTGTATATACTACTTTCCTCCATATTCCATATCAAATCCCAACATTCATAACAACAATCACAATATCATAAACAATAAGCATCATTTGATTACATTGCCCACATTTCACAATTTCACTCCAAATTTCCATAATCATGACCAAAGTCCATTATTGCGTTCTTTCTCATACAATACTTATTCCATGTTCTAAATGTCATTTATAACGTATTTATAACCTCAACATATCTATTTCCATGATCCAATCCAACTACTACTCAATAATGACACTATTCACACATTTATGAATCATTTTCTATACTTTTCTACAATCCGAGTGTTTCAACCTATCAATACTTCAAACAACATGGAAAGGTCATGAAACTCCCCTTAGATGATGGAGGAATAAGCCTTGAATGGTAATACACCTTTTGCACCAAAACCCTATTTCACCCCTCTTGGGATTTCTTGGTTTGAATGACTTTAATGGGTTTCATACACTTGATTCTCTTCAATTCTTGTTGTTGATCTTTGATTTCCTTTGTTTTCTTGTGTTTGAAGTGTTTGGAGTGTTCTAGAGGCTTCTTGAATGGTGAAGATGAAAAATGAAATGAGTTGAAATGAAGGAGAGGTCCCTTATATTATTTGAGTTCAAAGTTCGATCGAATATACGACCAACATACGGTCCGTATAATTTTCATCGGCCGTATGTTTGGACCGTATATTTGGTCCAAGTGAAGCATACCATTCGGGCTGAATCTACGGCTGACATACGGTCCGTAGATTTTATACGGCCAGTATGTCTGGCCGTATGTTTGCCCAGTTTTTCCGAGACTTGTTCTCGTCGACTCGTTTGATCTCCGATCCTTATGGAACCTCATTAACACTTGTTCAACACTTCATTACCATTCTAAGGGACGTTATAACTCTTCCTCAAAGTGTCGTTGATACATTGTTAACTCAATACTCGAAATTCTTATCCGATACACAACATATGGCTCACTTCCTTAATAACTTTCTTCTCTTACCTCGAATGTCTTTGGAAATCTTAATTTGGACCATTAATGCTATTTCTTGCTCATCAAAACATCATATACATTATACCCTTCGATGGCCTATTCACTGTATGCTAACGGGAAATTTTCCAAGGTGTAACATTCTCCCCCCCTTTTGGGACATTCGTCCTCGAATGTTAAGTCATCGGGAATTCTAGAAAAATTTCACCAGAGTTTCGCCTATAATATGGCGCTACCATCCTGTCACAACAACCCATAATAACATTGCCTCAGAGGGCCACAACACAATAGCAATATAGATTGGCCACACACGACCCATATGCATAAAAGAGAAACATACGTACCTCATAATCTCGATGTCTCATCATAGATCTCTTCCGGGGTCTGGAATAAATGCGGATATGTGGATTTCATCTTCTCTTCCGCTTCCCAAGTCATCTCTTCTCGGTTGTTATTTCGCCATAGGACCTTAACTGAAGCTACTTCCTTATTCCGAAGTTTCCGTACTTGCCTGTCTAGTATGGCAATAGGCACTTCTTCATAGGCTAGCTTATCTGTGATCTGAACATCATCTATTGGCACAATCTTGTAGGATCTCCAACACACTTACGAACACCGAGACATGAAAAACTGGATGGACTAATTCAAGCTCCGAAGGCAAATCCAATTCATAAGCAACTTGACCCACCTTACGAATGATCTTGTAAGGTCCAATATATCGAGGACTTATGTCACGACCCAACCCCGTGGGCCGCGACTGGCGCCTTGTTTGGGCACCCAAACAGACTTTCATATCAAATCATCATAATTTAGCTTAGCTCAAATATCATATTCATCATTTTTAGCGTTAACCGAAAATAAATACTAACTTAGGCGGTCGCGCGTACAAAAGTGTCATATCAAAGTCGTAAAGGCGGCGGAATATACATCGCCGAACATATATACATATATGCAAACGCAAAGGCCATTTTGGCCACCCTTTCGACGGGACCGCATTGAGATGCAAATCATGAACAAATCGAACATACATAGGACCCACGACCCATACAAGGTATGACTTTCTACGAATCATAACGAAATCGATGACGGATCAGTGGCCCCGCCGTACCCCAAATAGTCAAATATACGTAAACATATATACCACGAAAGATATGTACCAACACGTGGGCTCCGGATCAAAAGGAGCGCTTCGTAATAGGCGCGGCCTACATTGCGCATCACGAACCTCTCCGTACCGCGGGTACGAAACGCAGCTTCGAAGAAAGCGGGGTCAAGCACGAAAGATGTATCGAGTATGTAAAGCATAAAGTGCAAAAATCCAAACAATAGCCGAAGTAAAAGTATAAGGAGAGAAAATACCGACTCCGTGTATCAAACCTCGATCGAAAACATATATATAATGCAAATCGAAATCATGCATAACGCCAGAACGTGGTCACCACTCCGACGCCGGTGCCACACACAAGATAACTCCGTAAGGTTTCAAATCTCCGTACACCCCGAACACACATATCGTATCATCAAGCATATCATCAAACATATCATCAAACATATCATAGGCCATATCCTCCATAAGCGGAACCCGTCTATGGCGAGGTCTCGGGAACCGTAACACAGCATACTGCCGAATTCATCATAGTGCGCACGATCACAAATCGGCCCGGGAACCGGTGGACGAAATCATAATAAAGGCACGAGCGGAGTCGTGAGCAAACAATGCAATTTATACATCGAAATACTTTTACAAAACTTGATAAAATCATATGTTGACTCATTAGTCAAAATAGTTCGAACAATTAATCAAAGCGGGGTTCATTTCGCAACAAGATCTCCAAGATGGTAATTATGATTCAAAATATAATTCAGATATCGCGGCAAGCAAAATATTATCTTTCGATAGCCAAATTCACAAACAAAAATTCTTTGCCAACATTATACAAAAAGAGACTAATAGAGCAAACAAAGAGTCTCGAGTTGGGGCGGGCCCACCCCGGTCAAGTCGAGGTGGCGACACGAATCGCGGACGTTTGGGGTCTATGGACTCATACATGGAGGTGTCGAGACAAATCGATTACATTTTACAAAAGTTTTGAACATGTGGCACTTTCCCACAAAATATGAGTTTTATAGTTCAATTCAATCAACGAATAGTACTCGATTTTCATTTCGGATTCCAAGGAAATCTGAATTGCCCCTGTGGCTCCCATATCAACCTAGTATACCTAGGACATGCCAAAAGAAGGAATAGGGTAGCCTTACATACCTTTCTCACTTATTATGCGTGTTCAAACTCGATTCCCGGGTCCAAAATCTACAAATGGTCGAGTTACCAATTAGAAATTTCAAGTTTTAAGAATTCACTTAACTTCATATTTGTCTACCGAAATTTCTACAAGAAGCACTTCCCTATACATTTAACACCCCCGAGGCTTAGCTCGGCTCAATATATATCAACAACACAGCCCCACAATACCAAAGTTATCACGAATCACATCAAAATGGTTCTAACGTCAATATTCTTCTTTTCTACCTAAAGCAATACTTCCATTTCAAATTTCAAATTTCCAAACAAATCTCAAGGATTTCACATTCATCATTAACCATGATCATCACAATATAATTTAAAAACATTTCATATCGTTTGTACAAAATATTCATACGATATACAAAATATACAATTTTCCACCAAAGTCATACTTCATCCGAAACTTCTAATCTTTAACATACTTATTCATAACACCCCAAATTCATCAACAATCATCATAATTTGCACCTTGACGACTCCATTTCTATAATATCATAAAATCACACTAAACGACACAAACTTCTACTTTCCATTTCAATGCAACTTACATCATTTTATCTTTATTCACATTGCAAACATCACAACAACACAACAAACATGTTAAACCAAATTAATTCATTCTCATTCCAACTTCAAATACCACACGGCCACACTCCATTTTCCCAACCTCCATCCAATTCATTCAACTTTCATTTTCAATATACATTCCATCCTACACACAACTAAAATACAACATAAAATTCAACACATCACATGTATACAATGTAGTATACACACGGCCACACATACATACGCACACCCACTTTGCAAACTTCCATGTTTTCATGAATTCTACTCATTTCCATATACTACAACACAAACAAACCTTCATAACATAATAATAACGGGATAAATTCTTACCTTTTTCTCCAATCTTCTTCACTCAAACATGTTGTCATATCAAGAAACAAGGGTTCTTCCTTCCCAAACAATTGCACCATGTTGTAGAGGATACCAATTTAGTAGGAAAATCACAAGATACATGTCATAACCCGCATTTTAGTATAATCGGATAATTCGAAACAATCGCGGGAAGACAACAAGCGAGGCCATATTTTATTTTGTTTGGCATATGAGTTGCTTATGAAAATTTAGAAGCGGAATTAACGAGGAAGGTCAAGGGCATAAAAGGAAATTCGCAATATGACTCGTGGAAATATGGAGAAAGACGAAGGGCAAATTTGGAAGTTGGAAAAAATGTTTCATGAACTACAAGAACTAGCCCAAAAAATAAGAGGGCTTGGAAAGTTTTTTTTGGGAAATTTGAAGCTCCAACCCCATGTACACGGGTTAGGCCCATGATTAATTAACTCATGGAATTAAATAGATGACTAAGTCATCTTTATCACAAAATTGTCTAGAGACTTCAAGAAAGCAAAAGAAAGAAAAGAAGGAGAAAATCCAAGGGGCCATTCGCCATAGCAAGAAATTCCAAGGAAAATTTATAAAATTCTTTCAAAAATTATTTTCTACCATAGAGAAAAAGGCACAACAAGGTGAAGTTGTTGTTGGAACAAGAAAGGTTCAAAATCATACAAGTTGCCAAGAGTTAGGCAAGGAGAAGTTGAAGAAGAAAGGTAAATTCTAATCTTGTTTTATGTGTTATACATGGTTTATACGTGTTGTAGTATGCTAAAATGGATGAAATTCGGCAGGAAAGGAAATTAGTATGTGGCCGTGTATGTTCATATATGAATAAGAATCATATCTCAATTATTTTGTTTAGTGTTTGGTTGTTATGGTTGTGAATGATATGTGGAAGACGGAAGTTGAATGAATTTGGAAGAGAACGTTTCATGCATGAAGCGTGGCCGTGAGGTCGTGGTATACAATGGGAGTTAATGCAGTTAATTTTCGTGTAGTGTTTTCGTTGTCGTTATATCGTGAATACCTATGCCGCTAATGAATGTCTAGGGGCCTTAGTGAAGCTTGTTGTAGTGGAGGCTTGTTTAGAAATTATACGAATGGAATGCAATGTTTCTTTGCATCAACGAAAGACAATATGATTAGTATGACGTCGATGGAATATACATTATAAGGTTGTTATTGTGTTCATCGAAGGGAAGGCTTCTCAAGAAAGTGGTAAAATCGAGATTATGCGTCTTGAATGAAATATGTGAACGCTAACGTAGTTATTGAATTATGTTAATATTTGAATTCCCGGATTGTGTTTGATGAGAATTTGACTAAATTGAATGTCGAGGACGGTATATTTACGTATAAGGCCGCCGAAATTTCGGTAAGTTGGTTCCTTAAGATTCTAACTCTAAGTATACTAATGAGAGTTTTGCAAACATGACCAATTCGCAGATTTTGACGAGGTTGCAACGTAAATTAAGTAGCAAAAGGAGGAAAGAGGTCAGTAAGGCTTGGCCCTCTTTCTATGGCATGTCGCAGACGTACTAAGTGGATACGTTCGGGGACAATTCCTTTCCTAGGAATCCGAGGTTGAAATTAACCACTATTCATTCAATGAAATTGAATTAGAAATTGCGCAAATTGTTGGAAAAACTTCCTAGACATTTAGAGCTTATACAAATAGGACCCGAGTACTCTAAGATCCTCATAAGGGACGCCATGAATTATAATATACGTAAATTTGGTACGCGCTCAATTGGCCCGAGGTGGGCCCCTTTGTTCCCGGATTTTCTTTATTGTTTTATTTGACTTATCGTGAAGTAGAATCTAAAGGAAACCTTTGGGTTATTATCTCGACTAATAAGAGATAGTTGCTTTAACTAGTCCATCGATTCCAAGGCTTGTTTTTCTTTCTAAAAATTTATAAATGTTTTCTAAAATATTTATTTTTTCTCCAAATTAAAGTTGTACACTTTTTGAAAGTCCTTACAACTAAAATGACGACTATGATTCTATGATGGAAATAATGATCTAAGAGGAAATGTCTATGACACTACATGACATGACATGATATAATATGATATACTATACGTATATATATATACGGGGATACTGTGGGGAGGGATACCTGGGAATTAGCGGAACTATGTTTCATTGCCACCTGTCACCGCTTATATCATCCCGGACGCGGGATGCCCGGACGCGGGATATATGGGCGAGCCGATATATTCGGTGCGAGTGGGCGAGCCGACGTTGTTCGGTGAATATGCTATGCCATGATATACTATGATACGCTATGCTATGCCATGATAACTATGACACGCTATGCCATGCCATGATATACTATGACACGCTATGCTATGCCACGATATGCTATGACACGCCATGCTATGGTAGTTATGATCTCCTATGATATAGTACGACATGATATTATATGATAAGGTATGTCATACTACGCTCTCTATTTTCTATGTCTATGATAAGAGATATCTTCCTAAGATAAGCACGCATAGTATCCGCCCGAAAAGTGGCTCTTCCTATGTACAAAAAGTTATTTTCTTACTTCATTGTAGCGCCCCCGAACCTATGACATGGTGATCCTTACTTATGTTTATACTTGCACCGTTTACCTCCACGCCTTACATACTTGGTACACTATTTGTACTAACGTCCCTTCTTGTGGACGCCGCGTTCATGCCGGGTCTAATAAACCCGGTTTTGTGAGTTCTCAGCCAGTAAATCTGCTCCGAGCGCGTCCCTGGTACTACTCTTGTATATGTATTCGGGCACGACAAGGCGGCCTTTCCTATGTATATGTATACTATGGAGGAATATGCACAAGAAACATTTTGTGTTTCGATTGTCCTTGTCGCCGTATAACGTATTGTCAAAGCTTGCCGGTCTATGTATACTAGTATGCTACTAATGTGTATGTCTGGTTCATATGGCCCACTTAGTAATAAAGGTAATATGATAGACAGGGTGTCCCAGACAAATCGGCACTCCACGGCCCATCGGGGTCGGAATACAAATTTTTGGAGGAAGATTTTTGATGGTGATTTTTCACCATCCATGGCCGAATATGCTCCCATTTTTGCTCTTCTTGTTTTGTTCTCTCTTTCTTTGCTTCATGAATATTCTAATAGATATGGACTACGAACTGCACATGGAAAATTAATTAAAAAATATATGGCCGGCCACCCCATCTCTTTTGGGCCTCATTTTACTCTTTAATTTTTGAGCCCAATGACTTATAATTTCAAACCTGAAATTCCCGAAACTAATTTTAAAATTCTAATTTTTGCTCCCTCGGCCTTCCTCCGTATTTCCACACCAATAATTTTCATGAACACCACACATATGTTGAATAAAATAAAAATATAGCCTTATTTCTTACAAGTCAAAATTATTTCAAATTTCCCGAACGCACAAAAATGACGTAACAACTTAACTTTCCTTTCTTACCAAATCTCATCACCCCATAATCACATCAAATACCCAATCATCAATTTGAAATTCTAAATCTCGCCGGCGGTTGTTCGCATAAGATTTTTAGCGACTTTGAGCTGTTAGCAATCGATCTCGGATCACCTTAACTTTTTCTACAGCCTGCTGGATCAACTCGGGGCCTATTAATTGTACTTCTCCAATTTCAAACCATCCAATTGGGATCTACACTTTCTCCCATACAAAGCTTCATAGATATCCGGATGCTAGAATGATAGCTATTATTATATGTGAACTCGATAAGGGGTAAGTGGTCATCCCAACTACCACCAAAATCTAGAACACATGCCCTTAGCATATCCTCCAAAGTCCGAATAATATGGAACCTTGATCCGCGAATGAAATGCCGTGCCGAGCCTTACTTGAGTACCTAGACCTTCTTGAAAAGATTTTTTAACTTGGCCGTAGAACCGTGCTCCTCTATCCGTAATAGATATCGAATACCATGAAGCCTCACAATTTCCTTGATATCAACCTTGCATAATCTTCATGAAAAAGGGTTCTGATCGGAAGAAAATGAGCGGCCTTCGTCAATCTATCCACAATCACCCATATAGAATCATACCCCTCGGGAACGGGGCAATCCTACAATAAAATCCATGTTGATCACTCTCATTTACAAGTAGGAATTTCCATCGCTTGCAATAATCCCCCGGCTTTTGATGTTCTATCTTCCTGGCCGGCAATTTGGACATTGGGCTGAAATTCGCTATGTCTCTTTTCATGCCATCCCACCAATACATCATCTTGAGATCATGGTACATCTTTGTCGTTCCCGGATGGATAGAATACCGAGAATGATGAGCTTTCTTCTAGAATTCGGCGGCGTAATCGCAAACGGAACACATCTCTCGGCATCGAAGAATTCCATCTATGGAATTTTCAAATGGAGACTCCTCTTTTGCATGACATGCATCTCTATAATGATTCAATTGAGGATCTTCGTACTGTCGCTCTTTCACTTCCATATCCAAGGACGAAACTGTGGGATTATTAACACTAACCCCTACATTACCTGAATCAATTAGGCGCACTCCAAGATTAGCTAGCTGATGGAGTTCATGAATCATTTCTTTCTTCTCCGAGGGTACTTCACATAAGCTACCCATTGATCGGCGGCTAAGCGCATCCGTTACTACATTTGCCTTTCCGGGGTGGTATAAAATATGCACGTCGTAGTCTTTCAATAATTCTAGCCACCGTCCCGTTCTGCATTCAACTCCTTCTCGTTTGAAAATGTATGGAGACTCTTATGATCCGTATAGATATCAACATACACACCATACAAGTAATGTCTCCACATTTTTAATGCATGAATAATCGCGGCCAATTCAAGATCATGATTTGGGTAGTTCTTTTCATGTTTCCCGTAGTCGTCTCAAAGCATAAGCAATAATTACCGTCTTGCATCAATACACATCCTAACCCTATAAGCGTCACAATACACAACATAACCATCCGGCCCTTCTGGAAGCGTTAAGATTGGAGCTGAGGTCAACCTGTCCTTTAACTCTTGGAAGCTACGCTCACAAGCATCATTCCACTTAAATTTAACCGACTTCTGGGTTAGCTTCGTCAATGGGGCTGAAATAGATGAAAAGCCCTCTACGAATCTTCTATAATAACCGTCAATCCCAAAAACTACGAACTTCTCGTATTTTGGGCCTTGGCCAAGTCTTCAAAGTCTCAATTTTCAAGTGTCAACTCTAATGCCATCATCCAAATAACATGACCCAAGAATGTAATGACCAAAACTCGCACTTTGAAAATTTCGCATACAATTCTCGAGTCCGAAGAATTCCAAGAACAATACGTAAATGATCTGCATGTTCTGATTCTGTGCGAGAATACACCAGAATATCATCGATAAATACTATTACGAATAGGTCTAAGAGAGGCCTGAATACATTATTCATTACATTCATAAACACTGCCGGAGCATTAGTTATTCAAACGACATCACTCGGAACTTATAATGGCCATATCTCGTTCGAATGCCGTCTTGGGAATATCTTCTCTAACTCTTACTTCGATGATAACCCGACCTCAAATCTATCTTGAAAAACCACTTGGCACCTTGTAGTTGATCAAATAAATCATCAATTCTCGGAAAAGGATATCTATTCTTTATCGTCACCTTATTCAGCTGTCTATAATCAATGTACATTCGTAGGGAACCATATTTCTTTCTTACAAATAATAGGGCTCCCCACGGTGATGAAGCTCGGGTCTAATAAACCCCTTCTCAAGCAAATCTTTCAACTGTGCCTTTAACTCTTTCAATTCTGTCGGTGCCATTCGATAAGGAGGAATAGAAATAGGCTTGGTATCCGGCAACACATCGATGGCAAAGTCAATTTCTCTTTCTGGAGGAAGGCCTGGAAGTTCATCTGGAAATACATCCGGGAATTCATTTACTACCGGAACGGATTGGAAAGTTGGCGACTTTGCTTCCGTATCATGAACTCGAACTAGGTGATAAATATAGCCCTTGACTATCATCTTTCTTGCTTTAAGGTAGGAAATAAACCTACCTCTGGGAGTTGCTATATTACCCTTCCATTCAAGTACGGGCTCTCCCGGAAATTAAAATCGAACTAATTTCATCCGGCAATCAACATTAGCATAACATGAGGCCAACCAATCCATACCCATAATCACATCAAAATCTAGCATTTCTAACTCAACTAAATCAGCTTTAGTCTGGCGGTCACATATCACAATCACACAATCTTTATATACTTGTCTAGCTATCACGGGATCACCAATCGGAGTAGATACCTCAAAAGGCTTAATTGGAGTTTCACCCCAATATGGTTAGCAACATATAGAGTAATATATGATAATATGGAACCCGGATCTATCAATGCATACACAACGGGAAAATACCGATAATGTACCCGTAACCACATCGGGGATGACCGAGAGATCCTCGTCGTCCGGCTAAAGCATACAAGCGGGGCCGAGTAGCACACGTAGATGCCCCCTCGCCTCTACCTTGGCCCGCCGGAATCGGGGAGTCCGCCCCCAACAAGGACGAAGAACCGTGATCCGTAGGCCGGGTTTTCGACTCTATCGCTCATCGACGGGCAATCTCTCATCATGTGCCCTACCTGACCATAAGTATAACAAGCGTCCTCCTCGGCGGTCGTCCGGAGACTACCGCACCGACCGTATCGCGGCCGAGGTCTCCTCCGGCTATAGTCTCCCCCCAAACCGTGAACCCGAGGCCTCGAACTCGATCCTCGTCCCGAACGGAAGCCGAGCGATCAAATCTCCTACCTCGCAACAGTGAGGTGCACTCTTCCGAGTGCCTAGAATATGACCGCCTGATCCCCCTCTATAATTAATCGCGCCCATAGATTCAGCCCGTTTGCTTTGCCCCCTATCACTATCACGATCACCCCTTTCGAGGGGGTTGTTGTCCTTCTAGATTTTGGGCTTGAATGCGGGAAATATCCATCCCATCTTGCAATGAAATGTAAACAAACGGAAGGGCCAAAATTACCTCGAATCCATTCCCATCTTGTAATGAAACCGTCAAACAATCTTTAAATAAATGCGGCCCTAATAACTCACTAAAATAACTCAATCCGACCCGAATTTTTTTTTTCAAA
The DNA here is from genome assembly GCF_029784015.1 of Lycium ferocissimum. NCBI lineage: Eukaryota > Viridiplantae > Streptophyta > Magnoliopsida > Solanales > Solanaceae > Lycium > Lycium ferocissimum. The sequence goes on from NW_026713172.1 coordinate 18,660, forward strand.
TAAAAATAATACGGAATTATTTTTATAGTCTCCCATGTGAGCATACCTGGCTAAAGTATAACGAAGGGTATGAATGAACTATTTTTCAAAGTTCAAGGGTATTTTGCCCTTTTCCGGCAGCCCTAAGCCACTCACAATCCGTGCTTTGCCTCCCATGCACCTCATAGTCGGAGGCATACCTAGCCAATGAATTAAATTGAAGGCTATACTCCCGGGCACTCATGTTCTCTTGCTTCAAATTTAAAAATCTATCCGCTCTAGCTTGGCGGACCTCGGGTGGTAAGTAGTGGTGAATGAAAGCATCCACAAACTCTTGCCAAATGGGAGGAGGCGCATTCTCCTGCCTCGATGCTATCCAATTATTATACTATAAAACCGCCACATCCCGGAGTCTATATGACGCCAACTCTACAGATTCGATCTCGAAAGAATGAATGATCCGTAATGTTCTCAACATTTCATCAATAAAGCCTTGCGGGTCCACTTTGCTTTTGACCCAAAGAATTCCCGAGGAGGATTTAAACCCATAAAGTCTTCAGCACTAGCCGACCGATCACTAGCTCCGCATTCGCCGCCGTGCCAGGGCAACAACCAACTGTGTCAATAAATGAATGGCCTCGGTCACTTGTCGACCCGAAGCAGCCTCGGTGGAGAAACCGGAGGCATGGTGAGCCGGAGTCGAAGCCCCTACTTGTTCTTCCGTAATAAAGTGATGGGCGTAGGACGGGAGCCTCACTGTGCGTGATTCGTCCTCATCTACATTCATAGGCGCTCTCTTTCTCGCCCGCCTTTCATAGTAGTTCGTCTATCCTTGGCTTTTCCGGCGTATTTCCGAAATCACAACACACTATTAAGGAGAATAAAAGCTTAGTGCATACTTATCGATCTCATCGAAGAAGATAATAATTTTTCTAAATGCCTGTAGCCTCCTCGTTTATTAGGCGTGGCGCGCAACACACCATAAACAAGACTCTACTCATGCTTGTCACGGACCCAACCGGAGGGCCGCGACGAGCAGCCGTGCTATCCCACCCGGCACCCCTTAACATACTTTCACATCATATCTAGCCACATACTAAATCATGCTTTTCATTCATCATCAACACACACATCTATATCATCATTAACACTATGCCCATATAAATGTACATAAGCCGACAAGGCTATCAAAATAATATCCCAAAATATAGGCCGACAAGGCCAAACATATCTAACCATATACACATTGTCTACGAGCCTCTAAGAAGGATACGTCATATCATAACATATGGGTGGGACAGGACCCCGCCATGCCCATGAATATATACAACAAAGAATCTATACCAAAAGCTGCAACTCCGAATGAAATGAAGCTCCACAATGTAGTCCCTGAGAAAAATACAGCTATGGATCAAGTCCTTCCCCCGGCCACCGGCGTACGACGGCTTCCACAAACAAAAGGACGTCAGTACGAAGAATGTACTGAGTATGCAAAGCATGATTAATATCAATATGAAAGCATAATAGTCAACATATGAAATAAAATAGGATGAGAGGTAATAGCATCATCATCATAGCACTTACTTGCTTTCCATAGGGACATTCTATTTCTATTGCGTATTCGCGTACATACATTCATATCCGTACTCATTTACCTTTCATATCCATTTTCGTATTTGTATTCATATTTCCTTTCATACTCATGCTCATATCTTATACATTACATATACATAGCCCTTACTTGGCACTTAAATAGTCTTAACATATTCGTACTTATCGATGTCATATACATAGCATAATCGTACTCATATTGATGTCATATACATAGCATAATCGTACTCATATTGATGTCATATACATAGCATTTATATAGTATACCCGATCACGAAGGTTCGGTGTTTCACGTACCTGGCCCTACCAAGGCTCAGGGTTATTCGCCCTACCAAGGCTCCATATTCGTCGCACTAACGCGCGCGCGCGTCGTCATATATAGATACATATATATACATTCACTATATTCTACCCGGCCATATAAGCTCGGGGTTCACAATAGCCTCTCATGGGCACACATACATATAAGCTCATATTTATCTTTAGCCTTTTTACTATCGTCATTCATTACATTCTATCTTTATGCGAATTACTCGTCGTAATGAACTTAGTACAATCGTATCATTTGCGTCATATGTTTAGTAGCTTCTACAGATAGGATCATTGGAGAATATCGTAGACTCGTAGAAGGATAAACATTTGGCCAAAGAACCATGCCTTGTGAAAGAAGGGTTAGCCTCACATACCTTCCCGTGCAACTATTCTATCACTTGTACGTTCCTCTTCAAGGCTCACGTTCTACCTTCATTGAAGTGCATACTCATATTAGATAATGGATAGCTTAGCATTCATGACTAATTCTAGAGAAAATCGGACGGCATCTCCTTTATTTACATGACTTCCTCCATAATATATATCAACTCCCAAACATCAATAATAACATTCACAATATCATCACAATAGCCTTTATTCAACTACGTTACTCTTACTTCACAATTCACTTCAATTCATCCATATTCATAGTCATATCTCGACAATACGTTCATTCACATACAATGTCGATTCCATACTCTCAATATCATTTATAACATGATCATATTCATAATGTATCAAGAATCATAACCCATTCCAAACATTCACTCAAAAGTGGCACTATTGCACATTCATGACTCATTTCTTATATTCTTTTGTAATCCAAGTGTTTCAACTTTCAAATACCTTAAATAACATGGAAACATCATAAAACTTACCTTAGATGGTGTAGGATTGAACCTTGGTTGCATATACCTCACTTGAGCAAAACCCTAGATTTTCCTTCACTTGAATTCCTTGTTTTTGATTAACTTTAATGGGTTTTCTTACTTTGATTCACTTGGTTTGATGATAAGACCCTTTGATTTCCTTTGGATTCTTGTTTATGAAATATATGTGATGCCCTAGATACTTTAGAGAGAAGTGGAGAAGTGTTGTGATAGCATCCATGGTAGCTCAATTATGATGACGTGGATGAAGATTTGGAAGTTCCAAGAAGCACTACGACAAGATCTCAAACGAGGAAATTGCAAGACAAGCTTAATGGGCTGCAATCAACAATTCAAAAGTGACTTGTGATGGAAGAAGAGCTCCAGCCCAATTCAGATTTTTTCCTCAAGTCTTACACTTATTTGGAGGCCCAAATTAAAGTCCAGTGTGAGATAGAATGAGGCCAAATCGGCCCAAAAGAAGAAATTTCCAGCGACCCATAATTAGCCCAAATATTAGTTTCTAGAATAAATATTTAATTGTTGTTTTAATCTATGTTGACTTGCATTGGTCCAAGTGTGGGTAGTCTTCTAGGTTGTTTTAATCTATGTTGATGCCTTGGTCCAAGTGTGGGGAAGTCTTCTATGCTTCTATGAAAGATAATTCCCATTTATTTCTTATTTTGACTAGCTCCTTCTTTACAACTATATAAAGGGGTGATTGTCATTCATTGTAAATCAGATTTTGAAGAATATATTATATTGAGAGTTCTTTTGAACCTTTGTGGCATTACTTTAGGATTTATCTTTCAACCTAACTAGTTCTTAGTTCAAGCGTAGTAAGATAATTTCTTCTTTGATATCTTTGATTTCTTTTTGGTATTCTTTCGAAGGCGATTAGTTCTAAATACTAATTGTTGTCTTAAAGTTACTCAAAGCGGTCAGATCCGAATCTTCGTTTTTGATTCGTTATCTCAAGTAAAGGCGTTAGATTTCTTCCTATAAATCTATACGTTGTTACTTGGATCTTGTCAAGACTTTAGAACTTACGTTCTTGGAAATTCGTGGATTGTTCCTTCGAATTTCCCATATCTTTTATTTTCTAGTTTTTAGATTCTTTTCTATATTTGCTTCCGCACTTCTTATATTTTAATTATAAATTTGGGATTTCCCTAACCTCGTTGTTATCAAGTGGTATCAGAGCGGTTCTATCAAGATTCCGTTCTTGATAATCTTGGGGATTTTTTGAAAAAAAAAAAAAAAAGAGCAAAAAAAAAAGCAAAAAAAAAAAAAATTAAAAAGTATCGTATCAAACGTTGAACAAAAAAAAAAAAAAAAAGAAAAAAAAAAGGTTTAGTGTTTGCTCTTCAAGAAATTTCTTCCATTATTTGTTTTCTAAAAGATTAAGATAGAAAACAAGAAGCAGGGATCCTAGATCTTTATAAAGCTAAGAAGCAATCAATTTTTTTTTCTTACGCCTTTGATCTTGTTAAAAAAAAAAAAAAAGTCCTTTTGTTCGAGTCTTGTTTCAACTAAATTCTAATTCTTTCTAGGATTGGTTTTTCATTTTCTTTTAGTGCCCCAAAATTCTTTATTTTACTACTAAGGGCTTGATTCTAGCGGGGTTTAATTATAAATTCATAAAGTGTTTTCCCCAAAGGTTATTTGAGTGGAAAAAGGCAAGAGTGAGTGAGAACAATTGAGGAAAAAAAAAAAACAAAGTTTGAGTGATAAATAGTTTTTGAGATGACCAATACGGTGGTAGTGATGATGAAAGGAGGGCTCGTCAAGAAGCCGAGATCCGAGGAAGAAATGACTTCACTCTACAAGCTATGCACCAACAATTCGAAAGATGGACCTTGCAATTTCAAGAGATCAAGGATGCCATTCTTGAACAAAATGAGACAATAGCTGAACTTAGGGGGGAGATCAACATGTTGTACAACCACAAAATAATCCTAGGCCTCAAAATAGAAGAAATATGCCCCATGCCCCCATTGTAAATCAAGAAAACCCTATAGATGATTTTGTTAATGATCTTTATGTAAATCTAGATAGGGTAGGGAGAGATAGGAGGGGACAACGAGGAAGAGTGGAAGATGATAACATTAATAGATAAAGATGAAGATGCCAACTTTCAAGGGCACAAGAGATCCAGACTTGTACCTTGATTGGGAGCGGAAAGTCAAGCCATTTTTTATTGTCACAACTATTCTCAAGCTAAGAAGGTAAAGTGCCGTTGTTGAATTTTCGACTATGCTTCTATTTCGTGGAAAAAGCTACAAGCGGATAGACAACAAGATGGAGAACCACCCATTGCTACTTGGTGAGATGAAGAGAGTCATGAAGAAGAGGTTCGTGCCTTCCCACTTTCAAAGAGACCTACAAATGCGTCTTCGAAGACGGAGCGGGGAACCATGACTGTTGACGAATACTTCAAAGATATGGATATGGCTATGATCCAAAGCTAATTGTATGGAAGATGAAGAGGCCACTATGGCTAGATTTCTTAATGGTTTAAATAAAGAAATAGCTGATGTAGTAGATACAACAATATGTAACTTTAGATGAGTTAGTGGATATTGTAAAACTAGAAAAGCAAATTAAAAAGAAATGGTAGCTCGTGGAGGAGTCGGCCACACCAATTCAAAGAAGCCATGGCCGAAACAAGATGTGACTTCTGTGACTCGAAGGCAAGGGGAAGGCCAAAGTAGATGACAAAGAGGGAGGTAAAACTTTTAATCCTAAATCACCAAACCTTCTAGTTCTATTCAATGTTACAAATGTCATGAAAGAGGCCATATGATGCATGAATGTCCAAATAGAAGAAATATTCTCTGAAAGAAGATGGAGGTACGAGAGTGAAAAAAGTGAGGTAGAAGAAGAAGAGGGAGGCGCGAGTGAAGATGACGTAGAGTTTCTAATAGTGGTTTTATTGGGGTAGCTAGGAAGATTCTTGACGGAGAAATGAAAGAGTAAAAAAGCGAGAAAAGGGAAGAAGAGGAGGTGTAAGTGAAGATGAGTAGAACTTCCTTTTTTAACGATGGTTTGGTTGCAGTAGTTAGGAGGATTATGGCTATCAATTGGGAGTCAATAGTGAAGAACAAAGGGAAAATATATTCCATACTAGGTGTGGGATAATAGAGAGAACTTGTTCTATGATTATCGACAAAGGGTAGTTGTGCTAATGTAGTGAGTTCACACTTGGTAGATACGTTAGGGCTTGCACGAAACACCCAAGCCCTATAGACTCCAATGGTTGAATGATAGTGGTGAATCGAAAGTCAACAAACAATGCATGATTTCATTCAATGTTGCAAGGTATGAGGATGATACTTCAGTGATGTTATTCCTACGCAAGCTTGTCATATCTTGCTTGGTCGTCCACGCAATTCGATAGAAATACTTTTCATGATGGAAGGAAGAATAGATATTCACTTGAGCTTAATGGCAAGAAGTATACTCTTGCACCTTTAACACCTTCTCGTGTGTTTGAAGATCAAAAGAGATCGAGGAATCAATGGGAAAACAAAGGGGACAAAAAAAGTGAGCTTGAGGAAAAGAAACGAAAGATGGCAAGAGAGAGAGAAAGAGGGAAGAACTTAAGCAAAGAGGTAAAAGAGGGTTTGAGTGAAAAAAAAAAGAAAGTTTTGGTGAGAGGAAAGAGGCTAAGGAAAAGAAAAAGAGAATCTCTATATAAAAGCCAAAAGAGTGTTTGAATGCAAGAAAAGAGGATCGCATTTATAATACTACTTACTTACAAAGAAGTCTTGATTAATTCCGAGCTACTAACTTCTTCTTTGCCAAGTAGTGTTTTTTCTCTTTTGCAGATTTTGATGATATCTTTCCCGAAGATATTCCTAAAGGTCTTCCACCTTTGCGTGGAATTCAACACCAAATTGACTTTGTGCTCGGTGCACAGATTCCAACACAACCGCATAGTGAGTAATCCCGAAGAGACGAAGCCGAGGAGTTGCAAAGGCGAGGTTGAGGAGTTGCTTAAAAAGGGGTTTGTGCGAGAGAGCCCGAGTCCTTGCTCGCTCCGTTCTATCGGTGCCCAAAAAAGACGGATCTTGGAGGATGTGCATGGATTGTCGAGCTATCAACAAGATTACGGTGAAAGCATCGTCATCCTATTCCTCGTCTTGATGACATGTTGGATCAATCGCATGGGTCCAAATTCTTTTCTAAAATTGATCTAAAAAAGTGGTTACCATCGATTCGAATGAATCCTTGAGATGAATGGAAATCGCTTTTAAGACCAAATACGGGCTTTACGAGTGGTTAGTTATGCCTTTTTGGCTTGACTAATGCACCAAAGACGTTCATGAGATGATTTAATCACGTTTTTAAGGATTTTCATGGAAAGTTTGTGGTGGTTTATTTTGATGATATCTTGATCTTTTCCAAAACTCTAGACGAGCATGTAGAACACCTAAAACAAGTTTTTGAAGTTCTTAGAAAACAACAATTGTTTGCTAATCTCAAAAAGTGTGCCTTTTGTGTGGATCGTGTGGTATTCTTGGGTTTTGTGGTCGATTCTAAGGGAGTTGAGGTTGATGAAGATAAAATCAAGGCAATCAAAGAGTGGCCTAAACCCAAGAGTGTAACTCGAGGTTAGAAGTTTTCATGGGGCTTGCTAGTTTCTATAGAAGATTTGTTAGATATTTTAGCAACCATTCTTCGCTCCTCTAACCGAAGTTATCAAGAAAGATAAGGTTTTACATGGGGAAAGACCAAGATGATGCTTTTAACTTGTTGAAAGAAAAATTATGTTCGCTCCTCTTTGCAATTACCTAATTTTTCTAAGTCTTTTGAGGTTGAATGTGATGCTTCCGGAAAAGGAATAGGTCTTTGTTTGATGCAGAGTCCGGGTTTATTGGATACTTTAGGAAAAGTTGAGTGGAGCTACATTGAACTACTCAACTTATGACAAAGAGCTATATGCTTTGGTAAAGGCTTTTTAGCTACATGGCAACATTATTGTGGCCTAGAGAGTTTGTGGTTAAGATCGATCAGCGAATCCTTAAGATATTTGAAGAGTCAAGGTATTTAATCGTAGGCATGCAAAATGGGTTGAATTTATTGAAACTTTCCCATACGTGATTGCTTACAAGCAAGGAAAGGAGAATGTAGTTCTTTGATGCCGTCAAGAAGGGGTATGTCTTGGTCTCTACTCTTACTTCTAAGCCGATGGGTTTTTGATCAAATCAAGGGCCTTTATGCTAACGATTCCGATTTTGGCAAGGTTTTTGCGTAATGTAAGTTCAGTCCTTATGACAGCTTAATCTTCAAGATGGATTTCTTTTTAAGGAGAATAAATTGTGTATCCCTAATTGCTCTTTTGCGTGAATTATTTGTTAGGGAAGCAATATGTAGGACTCACGGGACACCGGAGTGCCCAAAACTTTGGATATACTTCACGAACATTTCTTTTGGCCGTGCATGCGAAAGGATGTTGAAAGTGTGCTCTCAATGTCTTGAATGTAAACAAGCCAAATCGAAAGTGTTACCACATGGTCTTTATACTCCTTACCCGTTCCTACTTCCCCTCGCTTGATATTTCCATGGATTTTGTGTTAGGTTTGCCTAGAACTAAGCATGGTAAGGACAAGATATTTGTGGTGGTAGATAGATTTTCAAAATGGCTCGCTTTATTCCATGTTTGAAGACTAATGATGCATCACACGTGGCTGATTTGTTTGTAAAAGAAGTGGTTAAATTACATGGTATACCTAAAACTATTATTAGTGATAGGGATGCTAAGTTTTTAAGTCACTTTTGGAGAGTTCTTTGGGGAAAGTTGGGAACTAAACTACTATTTTCTACGTCTTGTCACCCGCAACCGACGGCAAAAGAAGTAGTTAATAGGACTTTAGGGAATATGTTGAGGGCTGTTCTAAAAGGAAAATTAGCATTTTGGGAAGAACATTTGGCCATGGTAGAGTTTGCCTATAATAGAATCGTCCATTCTTCTGCAAGTCTCTTTTGAAGTTGTTTATGGCTTTAATCCCCTCACCCCCCTTGATTTGCTACCTTTGCCTACTGATAATATTGTTAATCTTGATGGTAGGAAGAAGGCTGAAATGATGAAGAAGATTCATGAACAAACAAAGCTTGCAATTGAGCGGAAGAATGAGCAGACTGCCTTAAGGAGAAATAAGGGGCGAAAATCTATTATTTTTAAGCCCGGGATCAAGTATGGGTGCATTTCGGGGAAGGAAAGGTTTCCTCGCCAAAAGAAGATCCAAACTAGACCCAAGAGAGAGATGGTCCATTTGAAGTCCTTGAAAGGATTGGAGACAATGCTTACAAACTTGATCTTCCTAGTGAGTATCAAGTTAGTGCTACTTTCCAATGTTTCGATCTTTCCTTATTTGATGCGAGTTTAAATTCGAGGACGAATTCATCTCAAGAAGAGGGAATGATAGCATCCATGGTAGCTCGTAATTATCAAGGACGTGGATGAAGATTTGGAAGTTCCAAGAAGACCCATGACAAGATCTCAAACGAGGAAATTGCAAGACAAGCTTAATGGGCTGCAATCAACAATTCAAAAGTGTCTTGTGATCGGGTTAAGAGCTCCGTACCCCAATTCAGATTTTTTCCTCAAGTCTTACACTTATTTGGAGGCCCAAATTAAAGTCCAAAGTGAGATAGAATGAGGCCCAAATCAGCCCCAAAAGAAGAAGTTTCCAGCAGCCCATAATTAGCCCAAATATTAGTTTCTAGAATAAATATTTAATTGTTGTTTTAATCTATGTTGACTTGCATCGTCCGAGTGTGGGTAGTCTTCTAGGTTGTTTTAATCTATGTTGGTTGCCTTCGTCCAAGTGTGGGAAGTCTTCTATGCTTCTAGGGAAGATAATTCCCATTTATTTCTATTTTGACTAGCTCCTTCTTTACAACTATATAAAGGGGTGATTGTCTATTCATTGTAAATCGCATTTTGAAGAATATATTATATTGAGAGTTCTTTTGAACCTTTGTGGCATTACTTTAGGATTTATCTTTCAACCTAACTAGTTCTTAGTTCAAGGTAGTAAGATAATTTCTTCTTTGATATCTTTGATTTCTTTTTGGTATTCTTTCGAAGGCGATTAGTTCTAAATACTAATTGTTGTCTTAAGTTACTCACAAAGCGGTCGGGATCCGAATCCATCGTTTTTGATTCGTTATCTCAAGTAAAGGCGTTAGATTTCTTCCTATAAATCTATACGTTGTTACTTGGATCTTTGTCAAGACTTTAGAACTTACGTTCTTGGAAATTCGTGGATTTTCCTTCGAATTTCCCATATATCTTTTATTTTCTAGTTTTTAGATTCTTTTCTATATTTGCTTCCGCACTTCTTATATTTTAATTATAAATTTGGGATCTCCCTAACCTCGTTGTTATCATGTTGGAAATGAAATAATGAAGTTGGAATCACATTTATAAACTTGGAACATTTCGGCCGTGGAGTTCTCCACGATTTGTTCCACGGTCCGTTGAACCTAATGCTGGCCGTGAAACTAGTCGTGGTTCATGACCATCCACCATCTTTCTCGCCGGAAGTTCCACGGACCATCCACGGTCCGTGGAACATAATGCGGCCGTGGAACATGGCCGTGAAGCTATATTGTTTCACCAAAGTTGATCCCGTCGTCTCGTTTGATCTCCAATCCTTATGGAACCTTCTAGCACTTGTTTATCACTTTATTAACAATGTGGCGTTATAATCCTTTCCCCAACACATCATTATGTTGTCATCAACTTTACTCATAAATCTTTCCCGATACTTATCGCATACATGGCCTTCTGTGTGCCAACTTTTCTTAGTCTAACATCGAATGTCTTTAAATCTTATTTAGAATCATCAAATGCTATTTATTTTATTGAAACATCGCGTACTTTATTTTCCTCCATTAGCCTATTCACTGACCATCAACGGAAAAATTTTGGGTATAACATTCTTATCCCTTAAGTATTCGTCCTCGAATGTTAAGCACTAATTCCCAAAAATTTTTCCCCCCCAAAATTTCCTTTTAAAATG
>NW_026713173.1:0-28826 GCF_029784015.1 Lycium ferocissimum
TCATGCAAACACAATCGTACGTAATGGCATAACCCACATACAGTTGTCCACAGCACCTCTAAACAAACAAACAGAATCATATGACGGGACGGGGCCGCCGTACCCCCGAACAAATATATACAAATGCAACGAACTAATATATACCAAAATGTGACTCCGAATAGGGGAGCACTCCAAACGAGCGAGAAGAGGGTGTCCTAAAGGCGGTAGATCACCAACCGTCCGTCCGTACTCGCGGCATGAAAAGCGACCCCGAAGAAAGGGGTCAGTACGAAATATGTACTGAGTATGCAAAGCAGAAAATATAGTATACAAATCTGAGTCGTAATCGAAATAGAGGTACAGAAAATAAATGCTTTTCCAAAATATCAAAATGTTTACTTTAAAAATACGAATCATGCATAGGGCACAGAAAAATATGGTCGCCCGCCTGTCGATGGCGCCATAACACAGCATAACACCAGAAAGTTCGTGGGCCATAACAACATCAATTTGAGTTAATAAACATTCATTTCCAACATAGAATTCATAATGACGACGACTAAAACATTAAGCGATATTCATTCGTTCATTGTCATATAGTGTGATCCATTTCGACCAACACTACACATATACATATATGGATGATTCTCAATCGTTCTTCACCTTGCAATGATCATAATAAACTAACTAGGCATTAATTCATAGTTTCAACACAACACAACAAACACCCATTTGCACGGCTCAAGTACCACACACACGACTCACTTCCAACATTCCATATTTCATGATTTTCCTCCATTATAACATACTACAACAAGCATACAACCTTTATAACATACAAAACATAATCAAATCTTACCTTTTCTCTTCAATTTCCCAATAGCCTAGGGTTTCCAAAGATGAAAAATAATGGGTTGATCGCTCCAACGACACTTCCACGCTACTTAGGGACCTCAATATAGCGGGTTTGCATCATCAAAATAATTTTAGAAGAGCTAGAAATGAAGGTGATTTTTCTTGGTTCTAGCCGAGAACAAGCTTGTTGCTTCTTCAACTTTCTTGTTTTTTTCTAAGTGTGGATGAAATGAGAATAAAGACTAGTAGTCATCTTTTATCACTTAAATGAAGTGTACAATTGACCCTTGGCCCACATTAATGTGTTGTCCCAATTAAAAGTTGACACAAAAATGTGTGGGGGCCTCACCCCACTCACACGACCAACCATGGAATTGGATGACTTTTCCAATTTTCAATTTTATCACTTTTGGTCCCAAATTTTCCTAATTGTTCCATGTCAACAAATTCATGCACAACTCATGTCTTAAAAATCAAATCAAAGGTCCAAAAATCCCGACTTTGTATCCCGAAATAGTTTTGTCCTTAACTTATCATAATTAATTCGGATTGTTCCAATGTACAAAAATACGGGATATAACAATATATATATATATATAACGCGCGCTCACCACTGCAGTTGGGTACGGATAACACTGAGCCTGGTAGGGCCGGGTATGCATGACATTGAGCCTTGGTAGGGCTAGGTATGTGAAACACCGAACCTTCGTGGTCGGGTATGCTATATAAATGCTATGTATATGACATCAATATGAGTACGAATATGTTGAGTATATGTAAATGCTAAGTAAAGGCTATGTATATGCAATGTGTATGATATGACCATGAGTATGAATGGAAATATGAATACGAATACGAAAATGGATACGAAAGGTAAATGAGTACGGATATGGATGTATGTACACGGATACGCAATAGAAATGAAATGTCCCTATGGAAAGCAAGTAAGTGCTATGACGATGATACCATTACCTCCCTGTTATATCCCGCATTTTCAAAGCATGAGCGTGACACGTGCTTCCTCAAAAAGAAAAAAAAAATTGAATTGCCAATCATGTTGTTGCTACATAATTTAAACTCGAGTTGATAGTGTTGTATCCGTATTTTTGAACGTCGGATTATTTGTAAGCTGAGGTGGGGCCCACACATCGAGATTTTTTTGGAACATCTAAAAAGTCATATGAATCACATATGTGAAGTTAAACACAACTCACGAAGGACCCTTGGGCCAAATCAAAGTAGAAGCCCTCAAACGAATATTTTTAAGAAAATGTTTTCGGGTGACACGACTTCGAGGGGCAAAGATGGTATTATAAGTTTGGAATTTGGAAAAATATCAAGAAATATAAGTTGTATATAATTGAATTAGCTTTCCAACCATAGGTCGTGGGATCCAAGGTGACGTACGGACAAGGAGATATGAACGTTTTAAGTCCGAAAGGTCGGTGGGCTAGGCCCAACTCGGGCCCAACCGGGTTAGGCCCATGACCCATGTTATATAAGTGATATTTTAGCACTTCCCTCCTCATTTTCAGACCTGGAACAACCAGAAAATTCTGGAGATAGAGAGAAAAAAAGCCTTGGAGAAGAAAAATCAATTTTGACCAAAATCCGAGCCCCGAATCCGAAGCCCATGAAGGGAAAAGTGTTGTCTGTTGCGTTGTCTTCAATTTGAGTTAAAAATCAACCAAGGAGGAGGGTGATAACGTGGTGGCTGAATTCTTAAGGTATGGATAAGGCTCCTTTTCATTGCTAACAAGTTTATTTAAAGTTTTAACGGATTAGAACGGGAAAAATAGCGATATAAATTCGTCCGTTGGTATTGTGATGTAAAGGAAAGAAGAATTGTTAAGTTGGCATGAGAATCTATTGTTAAGTTGTTGTAGGAAATTATATGATTTTATTCTAGTTTTATGTAATTATGAAAATGAATTGCTAAAGGTGCAAATTATGGTTGTCGCTAATGAATTTGGGAGATGAAAACGTGTTATGAATATTTATGTCGAAGAATGGAGGTTTCGGATGAATTATGGATTTGGTGGAATTTTTGTATATTTAGCAAATAATTTGTAAGAGGACATGAAATACTTTAATTGTGTTGGAATGATCTTGATTAGCAAAAGAATATGAAAACATTGATATTGGTTTGGAAATGCGAAGTTAGATTGGAAGTTGATATGTTATATAGAAAAGAGGACAATATATGTTAGAATGCGTTTCAATTCGATCTGATGTTATTGGTATTGTTGTTGGTTGGGTTGTTGATATTTGGAGCCGAGTTAAGTCTCGGGGATGTTATATGTATAGGGGAGATCTTCCAAATTTACGTAGACAAGTATTGGTTAAGATTGAATTCTTAAAGCTTTATGATTAATATTTGGTAAATGTGACCAATTGTAGATTTTGGAGGAAATGGGATTTGAATTTGGAAAAGCTTAAGAAGCGGAAAAGGTATGTAAGGCTTACCCTTTCTTTCTCTTGGCATGTCTAGATATGCTAGGCTTGAATTTGGACCTCGGGGACAACTCGACTCTTCGGAATCACGTCGAAATTGCCCCTTTTTCTTTCAGTGGAATTGGACCAATTATGTTGCTAAGGGTTGGAAAAGTTGTCTAAATACCTAGAACTTGAACAAATGGGACCCGACTACCTTAAAACTATCATGAATGATATTATGAAGTGTAAAATACGTAAATTGTGTACGCCACCTCATTTGACCCGAGGTAGGCCCACAATCCACGAGACCTAATTGTCTTGTTCTATTTTCCTTATTTCCGTAAGATAATTAAGGAAACTTTTGACTATTGTTCCGAATTTGATATAAGTATCTGGTAACTCAGATATGAGCATTCCGGTTCGACCATTCTGATTTGAATATTTTGGTATAAGCATTCCGATGTAAATACTCTGATTTAAGTATTCTGATATAAGTATTCAAAATAAATATTCTGATGTATATGTTACGACATCGGTATTCGATCTAAGTATTTTGGTATAAGCATTACGATATGATAACTCCGATATGAGTACTCCGGTGCGAGCGTCGATATAAGTATTCGCTATGTGTATTTGGATATGAGTCGTCGATCCGAGTATTTTAATATGAGTATGCTCTATAAGCGTTAATGTTCTTCATGTACGATCTCGGATCGCTTAAACGATCCAGAAGAGGTTTCGTATTCCAACGCTCATAACTTTCCGATACTAACTCGGAAGAACCGAAACTCGTTTCGAGACGCTTCGAATGTTGGTAAGTGTACGTATTCATCGAGTACGGATTTATGTGCATATGGTTTCTCACGACTGCTCGTGCATGGCTCAATGTATCTTTCCAACGAGTCCGGGCCGGGAGCATGTTATGTTCTCGTACGTACTCTACGGTATGATCCCCGATTCACCGAGTCCGGGCCAGACATGTTCTCGTGCGCATTCCACCGCATTGTTCACCGAGCCCCTCTTACTCGCGGGCCGGGACACGTTACCGTATATGCTTATGATGATATGGGGATGGCGGCCGGGATGGCATATAATGATTATTCACGAGACCGCCGGTAGAGGGCCGGGACACGTTATGTATACTTGGTACATGATTCTGATATGCATGATTCCATATTACCGAGTCCCTTAACAAAGGGCCGGGACACGTTATTTGCATATATGACATATGATTCTGTTATACATGATCCTATTCACCGAGTCCCTTATCAGAGGGCCGGGACACGTTATACGCATATGTGATCTATGATTTTGACATGCATTGATGAGTTTATCCACGAGTCCCTCACGGGAGGGCGGGACACGTTAGACGCATATGTGATATATGACATCATGCGAGCATTACGTATTACGTCCGATATATGTCATCCTGCGAGCCTTACGTACGTTACGTACTTCGTCCGATAGGCCGCATCCGAGCATTACGTACGTTCGTATTTCGTCCGTTATATGACATCATGCGAGCATTACGTACGTTCCGCACTCCGTCCGGCGTGTGACATCACCGGTGCACTCGTAATTTTTGCACCGCTTCGGACATACGATACAGATTGTAAAATAAGCATTTTTCGGTACGACCGAACCACTCGTTTACTTTCGTACTCATTCGATTATGAGACGGTATGTACGATTTGTGTGCGAAAAATATAAGCGTACGGTATTTTGTGTAATGTATTTATCTTTTGCTTTGTCTATTTCGGTTATAGTTACCACTTTGTCTTGTGTACCTTACATACTCGGTACATATTAAAACTTGACCCTCTCTTCTTCGGGGAAATTGCGTTTCATCCGCGCGGGTACTCCCGGATGGGGTTGAGGTTATTATAGAAGATGTGCCGGCGGAGTTGGTAAGCTCCCGTTTGCTACGGAGCGGCTATGGGAGTCGAGTACATATGTGATGGTTTCGAATTTGTGTTAGAGACTTTGTGAACGGCGTCGTGGGTATTGGTTGTCGATCCGTAAGCGGCTCGTCGGCCGATATGTTGGTGTGTTATATATCTGAATTTTGTATGATTATAGGTTTGTTCGGTTTGGAAGCTACGAGAAAGAATGTTTCGAAATTTTTACTATGCATTTATCTTATCGATTTAAAAAGTTTAACGTAATTTTATGTGCGGCAAGAGTCGAGGGTTCGCTCGGCCTAAGTAAGGGTCGGGTGCCCATCACACCCTAGGGATATTAGGGTGTGACAAAGTGGTATCGAGCCGGTACGGTCCTAGGGGTTGTACGCAAAGTCGTGTCGGTAGGGTCCGTTTATGGTGTGAAGCGCGCCACGTTTATAAAACGTGGAGGCTACGAGGCATCTAGGTTGTTGACCTTCTTTCGTCATAGATCGTGCGATAGAGCCAAGTCATAGGGAGATAAAATTCCATATATAAGCCCTACACACGACGGAAGAAGTCAAGTGACGATATGGAAAGGTCACAAGGGTAAGTACGGATATATTTGTTCTGTTACCTAAAACGAGAAAGTTACGGACGCTAGAATGTGATATATAGTCGTATGCTCTGTAAGGTATTGTTGGTATATCTTGCGTACGGATTTCGAATGACAAGAATTTGTAAAGGTGATATTGAAGACCGAAAAGGGTAAAATAGTAATTGTATGAGAAAGGACGTATTACGAATATGTCTCGGAATACGAAAAATCTTGACTTGCTCCAGTTATGTAGTAAAGGTCATACGAGGAAGTGGACGTGATTATATCAGCGTTAAGGCACTGAATTCCACCAAAGTTTCGAGGTTAAGCGTGCTCAGGTGGGAGTAATTTCAGGATGGGTGACCCCCTGGGAAGTATGCAAGAAATTCCAAAGATTAGTCTGTAAAAGACAAATGAAAAACCAGAATGGCCTAAGTGAAATTAGAATATACGAGATGGTTGGAGACCATAAAAGGCCACGTAGTATGCGACAGGCCAGACTAGAGAAGAGACAAAAAGTACGTCACGACTCCGGAATTTGGATAGGGTTGAATAGTGTACGGAAGTATTTTGTGGGTTAGTTGATACTAATTATATGTGTATGTATATGAATGCGTATGATATCTCATCTATGATTGTATTAGCGGACACGTGTGTCCTAACGACCGGAGCCGGCCCGAAGAGGGCCGGATCGGTGGTTATTGTGAGAGTTTCGAGTGGGCCGTCTCGGCGGCCCGGTGTCGTGATATATGAAAGACATTAGCGAGACGGAATTTAGGGACAAACGAAAGACATGGTACAAATATTACAAAGTAGATTGACACTAGTTCCATCACTAGCTAAGGCTGGAATGTTCTAGCACGACGATGTTCGGGAATAGAAAGAAAGCGAGTACGCAAGGGGACGTAATGATAACGTTCGGAAAATTTTGAAGGAAAGAAAGAGACCTCCCGAAGTGTGATGAAACCCCATAAGGTCGAGTTGAACATTCGAGGACGAATGTTCTAAAGAGGGGAGGATGTTATATCCCGCATTTTCAAAGCATGAGCGTGACACGTGCTTCCTCAAAAAAAAAAATAAAAAATTGAATTGCCAATCATGTTGTTGCTACGTAATTTAAACTCAAGTTGATAGTGTTGTATCCGTATTTTTGAACGTCGGATTATTTGTAGGTCGAGGTGGGGCCCACACATCGAGATTTTTTGGAACATCTAAAAAGTCATATGAATCACATATGTGAAGTTAAACACAACTCACGAAGGACCACTTGGGCCAAATCAAAGTAGAAGCCCTCCAAACGAATATTTTTAAGAAAATGTTTTCGGGTGACCGACTTCGAGGGGCAAAAATGGTATTATAAGTTTGGAATTTGGAAAAATATCAAGAAATATAAGTTGTATATAATTGAATTAGCTTTCCAACCATAGGTCGTGGGATCAGGTGACGTCGGACAAGGAGATATGAACGTTTTAAGTCCGAAAGGTCGGTGGGCTAGGCCCAACTCGGGCCCAACCGGGTTAGGCCCATGACCCATGTTATATAAGTGATATTTTAGCACTTCCCTCCTCATTTTCAGACCTGGAACAACCAGAAAATTCTGGAGATAGAGAGAAAAAAGCCTTGGAGAAGAAAAATCAATTTTGACCAAAATCAGGAGCCCGAATCCCGAAGCCCATGAAGGGAAAAGTGTTGTCTTTGCTAACGTTGTCTTCAATTTGAGTTAAAAATCAACCAAGGAGGAGGGTGATAACGTGGTGGCTGAATTCTTAAGGTATGGATAAGGCTCCTTTTCATTGCTAACAAGTTTATTTAAAGTTTTAACGGATTAGAACGGGAAAAATAGCGATATAAATTCGTCCGTTGGTATTGTGATGTAAAGGAAAGAAGAATTGTTAAGTTGGCATGAGAATCTATTGTTAAGTTGTTGTAGGAAATTATATGATTTTATTCTAGTTTTATGTAATTATGAAAATGAATTGCTAAGGTGCAAATTATGGTTGTCGCTAATGAATTTGGGAGATGAAAACGTGTTATGAATATTTATGTCGAAGAATGGAGGTTTCGGATGAATTATGGATTTGGTGGAATTTTTGTATATTTAGCAAATAATTTGTAAGAGGACATGAAATACTTCCGAATTGTGTTGGAATGATCTTGATTAGCAAAAGAATATGAAAACATTGATATTGGTTTGGAAATGCGAAGTTAGATTGGAAGTTGATATGTTATATAGAAAAGAGGACAATATATGTTAGAATGCGTTTCAATTCGATCGGCGATGTTATTGGTATTGTTGTTGGTTGGGTTGTTGATATTTGGAGCCGAGTTAAGTCTCGGGGATGTTATATGTATAGGGAGAGATGCCCAAATTTACGTAGACAAGTATTGGTTAAGATTGAATTCTTAAAGCTTTATGATTAATATTTGGTAAATGTGACCAATTGTAGATTTTGGAGGAAATGGGATTTGAATTTGGAAAAGCTTAAGAAGCGGAAAAGGTATGTAAGGCTTACCCTTTCTTTCTCTTGGCATGTCCTAGATATGCTAGGCTTGAATTTGGACCTCGGGGACAACTCAACTCTTCGGAATCCACGTCCGAAATTGCCCCTTTTTCTTTCAGTGGAATTGGACCAATTATGTTGCTAAGGGTTGGAAAAGTTGTCTAAATACCTAGAACTTGAACAAATGGGACCGACTACCTTAAAACTATCATGAATGATATTATGAAGTGTAAAAATACGTAAATTGTGTACGCCACCTCATTTGACCCGAGGTAGGCCCACAATCCCGAGACCTAATTGTCTTGTTCTATTTGCCTTATTTCCGTAAGATAATTAAGGAAACTTTTTGACTATTGTTCCGAATTTGATATACGTATCTGTCGACTATTCGATATAAATGCTTCGGTTCGACCATTCGATTTGAATATTTTGGTATAAGCATTCCGATGTAAATACTACGATTTAAGTATTCGATATAAGTATTCAAAATAAATATTCGATGTATATGTTCGACATCGGTATTCGATCTAAGTATTTTGGTATAAGCATTACGATATGATAACTCCGATATGAGTACTCCGTGCGAGCGTCGATATAAGTATACGCTATGTGTATTTGGATATGAGTCGTCGATCGAGTATTTTAATATGAGTATGCTCTATAAGCGTTAATGTTCTTCATGTACGATCTCGGATCGCTTAAACGATCCAAGAGGTTTACGTATTCCAAACGCTCATAACTTTCCGATACTAACTCGGAAGAACCGAAACTCGTTTTCGAGCCTTCGAATGTTGGTAAGTGTACGTATTCATCGAGTCCGGATTTATGTGCATATGGTTTCTCACGACTACGTCGTGCATGGCTCAATGTATCTTTCATCGAGTCCCGGCCGGGCATGTTATGTTCTCGTACGTACTACGGTATGATTCGATTCGCGAGTCCGGGCCGGGACATGTTCTCGTGCGCATTCTCGCATTGTTCACCGAGCCCTCTTACTCGCGGGCCGGGACACGTTATCTCGTATATGCTTATGATGATATGGGGATGGCGGCCGGATGGCATATAATGATTATTCACGAGACCCGCAAAGCAGGGCGGGACACGTTATGTATACTTGGTACATGATTCGATATGCATGATTCCATATTCAAGAGTCCCTTAACAAAGGGCGGGACACGTTATTTGCATATATGACATATGATTCGTTATACATGATCCTATTCACCGAGTCCCTTATCGAGGGCGGGACACGTTATACGCATATGTGATCTATGATTTTGACATGCATTGATGAGTTTATCCACCGAGTCCCTCACGGGAGGGCGGGACACGTTAGACGCATATGTGATATATGACATCATCCGGGCATACGTATTACGTATTCGTCCGATATATGTCATCCTCGAGCCTTCGTACGTTACGTACTTCGTCCGATATATGCCGATCCGAGCATTCCGTACGTTCGTATTTCGTCCGTTATATGACATCATACGAGCATTCGTACGTTTCGCACTCCGTCCGACGTGTGACATCACCGGGTGCACTCGAATTTTTGCACCGCTTCGGACATGCAATCGTGATTGTAAAATAAGCATTTCGGTACTCGAACCACTCGTTTACTTTACGTACTCCTTCGATTTATGAGATGGGTATGTACGATTTGTGTACAAAATATAAGCGTACGGTATTTTGTGTAATGTATTTATCTTTTAGCTTTGTCTATTTCGATTATAGTTACGTACTTTGTCTTGTGTACCTTACATACTCGGTACATATTCCGTCTTGACCCTCTCTTCTTCGGGGGGGGTCGCGTTTCATGCGCGCGGTACTCCCGGATGGCCGAGGTTATTATAGAAGATGTGCCGGCGGAGTTGGTAAGCTCCATTTGCTCTGGAGCGGCGAGTCGAGTACATATGTGATGGTTTACGAATTTGTGTTAGAGACTTTGCGGACAGCGTCGTGGGTATTGGTTGTCGTCCGTAAGCGGCTCCGTCGGCCCGATATGTTGGTCCGTGTTATATACAAATTTTGTATGATTATAGGTTTGTTCGGTTTGGAAGCTACGAGAAAGAATGTTTCGAAATTTTTTACTATGCATTTATCTTATCGATTTAAAAAGTTTAACGTGATTTTATGTGCGAAAAGCAAGAGTCGAGGGTTCGCTCGGCCCTAAGTAAGGGTCGGGTGCCCATCACACCCTAGGGATATTAGGGTGTGACACTCCCATCCTATGTTATTTCATATGTTGCCTATTATGCTTTTATATTAATAGTGATCATGCTTTGCATACTCAGTACATTCTTCGTACTGACGTCCTTTTGTTTGTGGACGCTGCGTCATGCCCGCAGGTGGCTAGGGAGATAGACTTAATCCATAGCTTCAGTATTCAGGGACTACATAGCGGGGCTCCATTTCATTTGGAGCTGTAGCTTTTGGTATAGATTCTTTTGTGTACATATTTATGGGCACGGCGAGGTCCTGTCCCGCCTATATGATATGATGTATTCTTTTTAGAGGCTCGTAGACATGTGTATATGGTTAGATGTGTTTGGCCTTGTTGGCCTATATTTTGGGATATTATTTTGTCAAGCCTCGTCGGCTTATGTACATTTATTTGGGCATGGTTGTTAATGTTGATATAAATGAATTGTCGCCCAATGAGATTAGAATGATGATGAATGAAAAGTATGATTTAGCCATGTGGCTCACCTAGATTAAATGTGAAAGTGTGTTAAGAGGTGCCCGGGTGGGCTAGCACCGGGTGCCCATCGCGGCCCTCCAGTTGGGTTGTGACACCTTCTCTTGGCAACTTTCTCGTCTAACATCGAATGCCGTTAAAATCTTACTTAGGGTCATCAATTGTCATCCCTTACTTATTATACTACCGTATACTTCGTACTCTTCGTTAGTCTATTCACTGTGCATCAACGAAAAATTTTCCGAGGTGTAACAATAGTGACGGTTTAAAACAAGTTTTAAGGAAGTTACGTAAGGATTAGAGGTTAAACAAGTTGAAGAAAATGTGTTTCGACGAGTTCGCCATAAAGTGATGGCCGTAGGACATTTCACTTTCTCCCTCCGTTAAACCGTTTCACGGATAGTAGAATGGTGGTGTTCCCCATGAAACAAAACAGAACCTTGAAAAAATCATGGTGAATCACGGTGGAGTTTCACGGACCGTAAAACAATTTCACGGTCCGTGATCCCACGGTGAAAGTGAGGCGGTGGAGAACCTTAAAGATGTTATAAAATGGTAAGCTCTTTTATTTCTGATTTTCATCCTAATATGATACTATAGCTCTAAAAATCTCTCTAAGGGTTCTCATTCCACCCGAGTATAGATCCACAAGATTATAATGTAAATCTCCCTTCAAGAAGATTGTGGTGCTAGTAGAACTTGCTGCTTCCTTGTTGGTGTTGTAATGAAGCTTACTTCAAGTTGAAGAAAGGTCTAGAAAAGACTTGTCCTTTATATCCAAGGTAAGACTCTTCTTCTTCTTCATTTGTAGTAGCTAGTTCAAGCTCTAGATATATTTGATTGTTAAGAACTTATGGGACGGCAATAGGAAATTCTAAACTAGTTGTTGGGTGCTATTATGTTATAACTTTGGGAATTTTCTTGTTATGTTAACATACCAGAGATGTGGGCTTTATGGTGTATGTGTGTGTCTTTTTTGTTATTGTGAGTTGAAGGAATGAAAGGTGAGAAGAAACACTGTTTAGTTAATCATATCGCGAGCGTGCCGCTCTTTATCTTGTAGTTGCGCCTTCCATTTGTTTAACACTAGTATTATCATCATTTCTTGTAGATTAAGGTGTAGAGGAGGCTGGTTCCAACATCGTTGGTAGAGGTTTGGCATCAAAGGTATGTTAAAGGCAAAATCCCTTCCTTCTTTTAGCATGAATGCGTTTGTACATTACCTTGTAACGGAACTTAACAAAATGTCCTGCTATAACTACTTTAATCACGTTGCTTGAAAGTTCACATGTTCCTTGCTCAAAGTGGTTCGGTTGATTGAATTGTATCATGTCTTAGTTCTTGATTCTATTCCAAGGAGTCTTTGACGAGAATAACATCCATGATCTCATTTAGAATGTTAACGACCTTATCTGACTCTGGATAGTTCTTAATGTCATCAAATGGCAAGTCCAAGTAGCATGTATGTGTGTGTGTATATATATATAGACACACACACACACATACACAATATCATTATTGAGCACCGAGCAATAATCAGTTGGGTAAGACACCTATTGTGCGTTATATATATATATATATATATATATATATAGTATTATTGCCTCTGATCAGATGGATATGTTATTATTCTTACGAGACCCTACAATGGCTCGGCACGTTATATATGTTTGTATAAGTATATATCCTGTGCCTTAGTGGCATTCAGATTTCCAGGATGTCTGTTGCCCTCTCTTACACTGATGTCCTATTTATATGTTATTCAGCTACCTTATATACTCGGTACATTCTTTCGTACCGACATCCCTTTTGCAGGCTCGAGTAGACAGGTTAAGAGGCTTCCACAGTAGGCAGTCTTCAGAGTTTAGCGGTTGTTGGGTGAGATCCACTTCATCCTGGAGTTAGCCGAGTCCTGTTGGAATGGTTATGTACACATACTACATGGGTAGGTTGGCCTTGTCCAGACTATATGTCAGATGTTGTACTCTTTGAGGCCTGTAATCGTATGTCATGTGTATAGTGGTGTTGTGTCCTTGTCGGCCTTATGGTTGATGTACTGATACATGTGGTAGCCTTGTCAGCCTGTGTTTATGTATCTTTTTGGGTTTTCTATCTATCGATGTGTCGCATATTTCTTACTCTCAGATTTCGTATTGGCCTTGCCAGCCCCTACCGTAGTTGTTTATGTTGGGATTACATGTAATGCATATTGGTATGCTCGGTCAAGTAAGGCACGGGGTACCGATCTCGCACCCGTATCGCCTCCCTAGGTTTAGGGTGTGAAAAACTTGGTATCGCGATGTGTAACTTGTCCTAGGAGTCACAAGACGTGTCTAGTTAGGTTTTGCTTATGGGAGTGTTGTGCACCACACTTATAATTAGGAGGCTATAAGGCATTTAGGGATGGTTACTTTTCTTTCCTACTTTAGATTGTGAGCTATAGCTGAGTCCTACGAATTTGATTCCTAATCCGTGCCTTGTTTTGTGTTATAGAAATGCCTACGACTAGAAAGACGATTGCTAGCCAGCAGGCGAATATGGCTGTGGTAGAAGGTACTAGTAGAGTACCACCCGCCAGTGTGGGCCAGAGTGAGGCTCGGAGTGAGACGACCTCTCAGCCATCCCCGACTCGGCCAACACTAGAAGAGCTCAGAGGGACCCCAACATCTCCAGTTCCTCCACCCGATACATCTGACTAGGATATTTGGAGTGTGATAAAAATTTGTTGACATAGTTAGTGGCCGCGCAGACGCAGCGTTAGATGGGAGTAGTCCCAAGTGTTGGACCTTCAGAGAGGTTGGGTAGCTTAAGGGTTTGGGACTTCATTAACCTGGATTCTTCATTGTTCACATGTCTCACCCAGATGAGGACCCTCAAAATTTCATAAATCAGCTTCAGAGGACGCTCTGAGTAATGCATACTACTAAGACTGAAGTAGTAGAGTTAGCATCGTACATGTTAAAGAATCTAGCTATCTTATGGTACGAGGCTTGGGAGCGGTCCAGGGATTGGATGCCTCTCTGGCTGTATGGGAGGATTTCTCGGAGGCTTTCTTGGACCACTATGTGCCGTTAGAGATTCGATAGGCCAGGGTTTATCGATTCTGTCACGACCCCAACTGGAGGGCCATGACGGGTGCCCGGAGCTAACCTATCGAGCACAACTGAACATACATCTCATACTTATTTCTAGGTGGGCCACAAAGCTAGCTCATGGGCATCATAATCTGTATAGGCATATATCACAAGATAATGACACATCGTCATATAATCATCAATAACTATGTCCATAAACATAAGCCAACAAGGCTGCCAAAATATAATACAACAATATGAACTGATAACGATATGGGACTTCTAGCTACACCCATCTGTCTACGAGCCTCTACATAGAATACAGGAATCCATGAAGATGGGGCAGGACTCCGCTATGCCCAAGTATATACACAAAGAGTAATACCAATAAATTGCAGCTTTGAAACAAATGGAGCGCTGCTGAGACTCCGCTGATGAAGCTCCTAAGGATCAGATCCATCACCCCGCTTTCCTGCGGGCATGAACGCAGCGTCCATAAGAAAGGACGTCAGTACGAGTGATGTACTGAGTATGTAAGGCATAAATATCAACATAACAAGAGATAGGGAACATAACATGAAATAAAGAGATAACATGTACATCTGAGTGCCTCTTAGGCGGATACCATGCATGCTTAGCCTTTTC
Source organism: Lycium ferocissimum (assembly GCF_029784015.1). Classification (NCBI taxonomy): domain Eukaryota; kingdom Viridiplantae; phylum Streptophyta; class Magnoliopsida; order Solanales; family Solanaceae; genus Lycium; species Lycium ferocissimum. The sequence continues at coordinate 14,670 of NW_026713173.1, forward strand.
ACAAAAACATTTCTCATACATATATAACATAATAGTGTTGCGGAACGTGCAGCCCGATCCATAAATATATTATATCATCATTATATACCCATATATCCCGCGTCCGGGACGATATCATAGTATGCCAACTGATCAAGTGGTTATCCATATATAACACCATCACCCTTTTCCCATACCCCATATACATATACTATACGTGTATAAAACGTCGTCATCTTTTCTCATATCATATATACATATATAATATAAATAGCATGCATGAGAGCCCAAATAAAAGTTACTACTTTATCGGAGTGACGTAAGGTCGGTAGCCTCCGATTATATTATGGAACAATCATCATCACTACATCTCACTTTGAAGGGACAAGTAACATAAGGTGAGATCAACAACAATGAATAAAATCAAGAAAACCATGAAATAAGCTCAATAATCTCATAATAGCATCAAGACCATAAGCTTTGGGATCGCTAGAAATGGAATCATCATTATCATCGTTATCATCATAGCAAACATCTATCTTAAGCATCACAAGAACTTTGAGAATCATGAACTTCTAGCTTTTTGGAAATAAGGATGTTATGGAAAGCATGTGTGGATTCATAAGAAAAGAATCATGCCTTTAGAAAGAAAGGGATTAGCCTTAACATACATATTTGGTCTCCTACTACTTAACACTTATCATCCCAAGCTCGTAGATCTACATTTAAGAGAATTCATACTATTGTTAGGCTTATCGTCACATGCTTATCTTAAGCCTTCAAATTAAATCCTTTTAGAATCTGCCGAAATTCGGACAGCATCTCCCCTGTTTATATCCTAGCCCGAAATCACAATACCAATAACCAACAATAATAAAAACAACACGAACATCAAAAACATCATCATAAATACCAAAATACTCCATAAAACATCTCACACGCTGTTTTCCCAATGTCTCAACCAATCACTAGCCTTTACGAAGCCTTAACAACTAAATCTCCATAATACCATTCATAATATCAAAAGTAGAGAGTATTCTTACCTCAATCAAAGTTGGAAGAGCTTGAAATATTATTTATCTTTAATAGATTCCTTCGTCCCGTCAAGATTTGATGTTTAGAACAAGAGCTACAAAATTCTATACACTTCCTGAGCCTCGTTGATGGCTAACTTTAACACTTTATGAACAAAATTTGCATATGGAGTTGTAGGAACATGTATGAATGTTGTGGACTGGTCTAGAGTTGGAAAAGTGACCAAAAGGGTCCTTTTATACTTGCCAAGGTCGGTTCCACCGACCTAGAATGTTCGCGCACTGTAGCAGCGCGTTCGCTCACTGTAGCTGCGCGTTCGCTCACTGTAGCTGCGCGCGCCTCTGCTCCGCCGGCCTAACTTGAAATGTCCATAACTCTCTATTCCGATGTCATATCGATGAGCCATTTGTTGAGTTGGAAACTAGACTCAATGAACTTCAATTTAGGCCTTTGTTCCACCGCAAAACTCCTGATATACTAGGAGATATACTTCTCTAAAATTGAACCAAAATTCTGCCAAATTTTTCCAAATTTTTGATAAACTTATTTTCTTCGATTTGCTTGATCCCAGAACCTTTAGGCAGTTGCTTAACACTTTTTAAGAGTATTCCTTAACCTTATAAGGGTTCCATGACCTCTCCGAGCTTACATTAGTTTACTCATGACGCAAACGACGCGAAATTTTTTGAGGTATGACAGATTCTTAACTCTCAGACATGGTAACATGAGCATGCGGTAGTACAGTCTCAAGTTTGATTCTGTCACGACCCAAACCGATGAGTCGTGACGAGGGCCTGACCTCTATTGACCCCTATACTCGTACCTAAAACTCACTGGAAGATAGGGTGGCCCACTCAAGACTCATAACTGAATTATACTAACTCATACAAGAACAACACTCAGAGATATGCATCGAGAATTATCAACCACCTGTGCATATGTCACGACCCAAATCGATGGGCCATGACTAGTTCCCGAGTTGGACACTCGTATACGAACATGTTAGATATAATCAGACTGATACTAAGGACAATGTGGAAATTTGCAAAAGCATGCTGTAAACTCATAATGCCATATACTAGAATGAACCTGTCTCCGGAGGAGTCACAGTTAACCAAACACAACAAAATATGTAAGCCAACAAGGCTGCCACTATATGCGGGAATATCCAAAATGAACTATATCTGTATAAATGACCAAACCATATATACAACCCATATGTGTCTACAGACCTCTAAGAGTATAACAAAGTCTATGTCAAAAGGATCTGTACCAAAATGACTCAAGCTTCGGAACAATGGAGCTCTCCAAGAAGCGAGGAGAAGTCTAGGCGGCGGATCACCAAACCGAGTATCGGTACTGCGGGCATGAAACGCGGCCCCGAGAAAGGGGTCGATGCAGAATAATGTCTTGAGTATGTAAGGCATAAATAACAACATATATGGATATGAAAGGTAACATGGAATGGGAGGGATAACTTGTACATCTTAAAATCATATGTACACAAGCACCTATTTATATATAAACACATATAATATAAATATTAGTGTTGCGAAACGTGCAACCCGATCCATAAATGCTAGTGCTGTGGAACGTACAACCCGATCCATAATCATCATATGTTAGTGTCGAGGAACGTACGGCCCGATCTGTCACGACCCAACCCCGTAGGCCGTGACTAGTGCCCGAGCTGGGCACTCACACGTGCTCCTTAACCAGATTCGGCATACAAACGACTCATACATTCATAAAACCCAAACGTGGCTCCAAACTGACGCATACAAACATATATACTGCACAGAAGCCGGCAAGGCCATCATAATATACATAACGTATCAAGCATACATACACGCAGCCGATAGGGGCCACGCGTCGGTGGGCCGCCATGACACGGCTCACACAACGCGTCCGAACAAAAAAGCGTACATAACCCACGTCTATGTCTACGGACCTCTAGTACGGAACAACGGAATCACATGAGGGGTACGGGGGCCCGCGTACCCACGAATAAACATAAACATATACAACGGAAGTGTATATATACCAAAATGTAGGCTCGGAACAAAGGGAGCACTGCGACGACGAGAATGGAAATCCTACGTCGGCGGATCACCAAAATGTGTGTGTACGCACACGGGCATGAAACGCGGCCCCGAAGACGGGGGGTCGGTACGGAATATGTGCGAGTATGCAAAGCGGGAAGGTATAATCGCGGGCGAGTCATGTCGAACGAGAGAGTACGGAAAGTAGGCATAATAAGCGAAATATCAAAGCGCTTGCGTACCGACATACAAATCATACATATGAGATACGGAAGACAAATATAATGTTCGTCGTATACATACCGTAACACATCATAACATCATAACCGATCATATGAGATGTCATTAACCGATGTGGGATTGGCCTAAACCAATGAGGGATTGGCCTAAACCGGTGTGGAATGTTACCTCGCTCTTTGGGTTTTTGCCCGCAATTATGGGTTTGCCCGCCACTCCGATTCCACGATTGATCATATTACGGAACTCATACATATAACATATAACGTAACATATATACACGATGCCGGCCGAAAGGGGCTCGGCGTACGGCCACATCATAACATCATAATACATACCCGATTCTTCGACGAAAAGGGGCTCGGCGAACCGATACGATACCCAGTATCATATCATCATCATATCGTATCATCATATATCATATCGGACTTCGCATCATGTTCATATTTCAAAATACATCATACTTGAGAATATAGCATAGTGCGCACGATAACATAACCGGCCGGGACTTGGCGAAAAATGTACGACGAGTACACGAACGTAATCGCCAGGATTAACCAAATACGGATCTAAAATCATTTCAACGACTTAATAGGTTAATCAAAACGAACCATCATTTATGATCCCAAACAACAAATCAAATCGTATTTCCTTCCGAATCTCGCTCGGGAATATATCAAACCGAACTCCGGAATCATAGTTACGTATCGGAATCATGTACGAATCTACGTTCGTACTTAGTAAATAAATATATAGTCATACTCGGGGTCGGAAAGGTAGTCATATTAAGTTCTTTCAAAAACCATCGAACTATACAAGAAAGTTGCGGGACCCACGGACGAGCGTCAACCCAATCCCGGAGCTCGCCTTTATGAAAATCATAGTCATCATATGTTACCAAATCATTATTACAAACTCAAAAGATAAGTAAACTGATCGTGCTTGAAATCGAAATAATAGTCATGTCATATCCTTTCAAAAGTCGTCAGAAGTACCCAAGGAAAGTCGCGGGGCCCACGGAGGGGTGTCGACCCGAGCCGGGCCCGCCTATGGAAAATATAGTCATCATACATCATAGAATCATTTTTGAGCATATCGAAGCGATCCGGTTCTGTCTGTGAAAGTTACGGACTTTCGTAGTTTTCGAAATCGTTTAGGAACGAAACTCTTTCAAGAAAGGAAACCCAACTTTTTTTTTGCAACTTTTGAAAATCAATCATACCAAGACATATAAACCATAGCTTGTCCATATAAGGATGCCAACATCACAAGCAAATACGACTCATAAACGTACTCGGATTTTTAAGAATAGAATTACCCCCGAAGCTCATAACATATCATAACTTAGCCATATCTAAGACATGCCAAAAGAAGGAAGGTAAGCTTTACATACCTTATCCGCCCTCGAAGCTAGTCCAAACTCAAACTTCGGGTTCTCTAAGATCTACAAATACGTCATAATATGCCAAACATTAGCTAAAGGTATTTAGGAATTCACTTCCAAACTAATACTTAATTCTACGGAAATTTGGGCAGCACTTCCCCTGTAAATAGACCAACCCCGAGCATTTAACTCGGCCAAATCAACAACAACAACAACAACCAACCTAGCAACATTAATAACCAATCCTAAAGGCAATATAGCATTAATAATTCTCTTTTACATCATTCGACAACATTCAATACTTTCAATTCAACGGCTTACATTCAAGCCAACATCAACGCTTGTACATTCAAATACTAACTAACCCATACCAACAATACTCAAAGACGTTTTAAGCAATTCATACAACATTTCAAACATCCCAAATAATACTCCAACTCACCCTAAAACAGCCAACCCGAGAACACATCCATAATACATCCCTCACTTCCAAATCATGAGTTGCACCAACAATCCACATTCTAACAATGTCATTCTCTTAAATGTAAAAATTACATTAAATACACATGATTCTCCAAATCATCCCATACAATTACAACATCAATCTTGAGTCATTAAACTCTCATTTCCAACATAGAATTCATAACGACAACTACCAAGATACTAATTAACATTAATCCATTCCTTGTCACATAGTATGGCCCATATTCGGCTATCACCACACATGCATATATTAGTGATTCTCATCCATTCTACACACTACAACAATTGAACATGCTACATAAGATCAATTCATCACCTCAACACAACACAACATACACACACCTCACACGGCTAACACACCATACACACGACCCACTTCCAACATGCCATATTTCATGATTTTCATCCATTTTAACATACTACAACATGCATACAACCTTTATAACACATGAAACATAATTAAATCTTACCTTTCTTCTTCAACTCCACAATTTGCCTAGGGTTTGCAATTGACACAACGAATGGTTGGATGACCCGAACAACACTTCCACGTTGTAGGGACCTCAAATTAGGCGGGTTTACATCAAGGAAATAATTTTGGGATGGCTCAATTTGATCTTCACTTTTTCTCTTCTTGGCCGAGAGGCCCTTTAGTGTTCATCCAAGTTCCTCTTTTTTTTCTTTCTAAGTGTTGGAATGATGAAGAATGAGCTAGTAGTCATCTTTTGCATACTAGTAAGACTTATACATGTGTCCATGGCCCACACACATGTGTTGGAGCAATTAAAATTGACAAAATGGGTGGGACCAACTCAAGTCCACACGGCTACAAGGCCAAAAATTGCATGATTTTCAACTTCCAATTATATCACTTTTGGTCCCAAATTTTCCTAAGTGTTCCATGCCAACAAATTCATGAACAACTTACGTCTCAAAAAAAAAAATCGAAGGTCAAAAATCTCGACTTTGCATCCGGAATGTTTTGGCCCTAACTTATCATAGTCAATCCGGATTGTCCCGACGTACAAAATGCGGGATATAACACGATCCATATAAGTTAGTGCCGAGGAACGTACGACCCGATCCATATAAGTTACGCGATAACGTACGGCCCGATCCATATAAGCAGTGCGAGGAACGTACGGCCTGAGCCATATATACTATGTTCATATACATAATGTAAATAGTATGCAAGAAAGCTCATATGAAAGCTACAACTTTATCAGAGTGAAGTAAGGTCGGTAACCTCCGATTCATATTATGAAACAACCATTATCGCTCTATGTCACCTCGAAGGAACAATTCATAAGGTGAGATCAACAACAATGAATAGAATCGAGAAAATCATGAAGTAGCTCAACATCTTCATATCATCGTTGAAATCATAACTTGAAACTTTTAAATATAAAATCATCATCATCGTAATCCTCGTAAAAACATTCTCATCTTTAACATCATAAGAAACTTTAAGAGTCATAAACTTCTAGCTCTTGGAAACAAGGTGGTTATGGAAACATGTACGAGATCATAACATAAGAATCATGCCTTTGAAAGAAAGGGACGAGCCTTAACATACCTGTTCAGCCTCCAACTACCTATGCTTATCCGTCCGAGCCCGCAAGTCTACATATAAGACCATTCATACTGTGATTAGGCCCATTATTATATACTTATCCTAAGCCTTCAAATAAATCGTTCTAGAATCTGCCAAAATTTCGGCAGCATCTCCTCTGCTTATATGCCTAGCCCGAAACCTCAATTCAACAACCAGCAATAACAACTACAATACCAACATCAATAACATCATTTCCAATACTAATATATACCCTAAAACAGCCGACAAGCTGTTTTCCAACTTCCGTAACTAACCCACTTACTATACAATTATTTAACCACTCTATCTTCGTGAATGAACCGGTATTAGCGTAAATAGAAAGTGATCCATACCTTACTCTTGTTGAAGTAGCAATATCTCCGATATCCGCTTCGAATTCACATCAAAATCCACCACAAAACAAGACTACAATCACAACCACGCGTTATCCGGACCTAAACTAATATTCCGTTACTTGAAAATTGCTCACTTTTTGATATTCTCACACCCTAAACTCTTTTTATAGAATTTTCTAGGAAAAATCTGATGAAAAAAGGGGTTTATTAACCTTTATATAGGGGTCAAATTCGGGTCGGGTCACTGTAGCAGTACTTAGCACGCGTTTCTGCTTTGTTAGCCGAACTTGTAACGTCCATAATTCTCTACTACGATGTCCTATCGATGAGCCGTTTATTGCGTTTGAAACTAGACTCGCCGAACTTCATTTTAGGCTTTTGTTTCACTTCAAAACACTTCATATGCTAAGAGATATTCATCCCTCAAGTTGGACCAAAATTTTCACACAAAACATTACCCATCCTTTCTCTAAAGTCGTACTACTCCATTTCTTCCCCTCATTTCCTTATAAAACCTTCTGGTATACCTTATATACATCCTTCACTCATTAAATATACTTAATAATGCTTTCTCCTTATATTCCAAAGTGGTTTTACTTAACCATAACTCAACGTACTTATGTTTCAAATTTGATAAGTGCTTCTTCGAAGATACGGGGTAAAACAATATATATATATACCGAAAAGAACGATAAGCCGACTAGGTCAAGCCAGATATGCTGTATAACAAAAGAATGAGAGCCGACAAGGCTATATCACATACCAACTACATACAACTGTCTACAGACCTCTAATGGAATAGAAAACTGTAGAAAGGACGGGACAGGGCCCCGCTATACCCATATATGCATGTACATCTCAAAATAGCATACCAAAATAGACCGCAGCTCTGGATCAAGTGGAGAACACCGACTACAGTTGAGGGGAAGTCCTACTGAGCTGGGTCGCCTCTCTGTCTACCTAAACCTGTGGGCATGAACGCAGTCCCCTGAGCAATAGGGGAGTCAGTACGGATAATGTACCGAGTATGTAAGGCATAAGAATATCAAGTACATAATAATCATGAAAGACATCTGAAATAAGAAAGCATTCTCGATATCTGGGTGCATCTGTAGGTAAACATCTGGGAACATTTGTATAACTTTATATAACATAAAAGTGCCTCTGAGGGCGTATGACATGCATAGGTCATAATATAACTGTTAATGCTGTGGAATGTATAGCCCAATCCATATCCCATATGTTAGTGCCGAGGAACGTACGGCCCGATTCATATATCATATAATAGTGCCGAGAAACGTACGGCTCGATCTATATATCATCATCATCATCACTGTGCACCAACTGATCAGGTGGTAATGCGTATATAACACCTATCCCTTTCCCCATACCCCATATATATATAATATACGCGTATATAATGCCTTCTAGTCAAAGGTCAATATGCATATGTATAATGAATGCAATGCATAAATATAATGAGTAACTAGGGCTCTCGGAGTGACATAAGGTTGTACTACCTCCGATAGACATCTTTTGAGCTAACATCATCAATACATGAAATCTCAGGACCCAAGAACAAAAGGAACAATCATAATACGGAGAATAGGATCATCAAAGACGGAGGTATTCCTTGTGCTTCTAAGAGTAGAGTAATATGGAAGCTCGTTTGCTCGTTTGTTCATTCACATCATAAGATCATGCCAAAATAAAAGAAAGGACAGCCTTAATATACCTTGAAGCGTATCTAACCGTCCAACGTCTACTTCTTGAACTCGTAAGTCTACAACCAAGATAACGTAGACCACAATTAGACTATTTATAACAATTACTATCCAATTCAAGTGCAAAAGAAACTTAACGAATTTCGAACAACATCTCCTTCATAACTCAATAATCCCTCAATTTCCAATTCAACCCAAACATCTATAATATCACCACCAACAAAAATATCAATACTTACATATCAAAATATAATCAAATCTATTCCAATTCCTTTCCCAAAACAGCCCCTTGTCTCACCTTAACCTTTATTGAACTTATCACTTCATAACTATATTTCCTTGCTTAAACCACTAAAACTCTTGATAATTAACTTAAACACAAAGGTAGGAATCATATACATACCTTGAAGGGACTAAAATACCAAGAATCAACTTCAACTCAAACTTCCAAGCTCCACAACTTCAATGAAACCCTAGGAACAACCTTCTTCTTCACTAGCTCGGGTTTACGGGGCTCGGATCTTGCTAAACCTTCACTATGATGATGGAAAATATTGAGAGGAATTATTCTAGGACTTTCTCTGATTTGGGGAGTGAAAATAATGAGAATAAAACGTGAGGGCCAGATATATATAGTTGGAACTAGAAAGTTCTAGCGATGCGGATCGACGGACGGGTCGACGGCTCATCGACGTGCTCCATCGACCTGCCACCAAAAAGTTCAGAGGTGGCGGCTATACCGACGGTCCACAAAGACGGCTCGTCGGCGTGTCGACGACCCTTCAATGTGGACTGGTTCTGTAAGTTTTTCGTGGGTCAATCCAACTCGCGTCGATTCAATTCGTTTAACTTCTAATCCTATCGTATTGCAAGAAACATGTACTTATACTTTGATACACAGGGGGTCAATCACTTAATCTCTCAAAGACTCGGGTACGGATCTCCATACTAAGGGTATAGACCACTCATAAGCCAAAGACTTTCTTGCGACGAAAATGAGTGGTGTGCTTTCCTTAGCCAGATATGCTCTAACAATAGTGGCTACAATGCGAGACAGGGTATATTAGTTCATGGCTAGTCTTGAGCCATACTTGATTGGAGATTGCATGATGGCCTCTTTGCATGATAATATGAATATTTCTCAGATCTAGGCATTCACTCAGACTGTAGATGAGAGTAAGTAGCGGCAACAGATTGGTCGAGATTGGGACAGAGAACGGAATAAAAAGGCTAGATCTACAAGACACTTTGGAGAGTCTCAGTGTGGCTTCAGGCCACAGTTTTCTAGGCACCTAGCTTACTCCGTGGCCAACATACCACAATAGTTTTAGGGGTCACATGATCGATTTGCTTATTATGGACCAGGTCAGAGTTCATGGGTGTCAGGTTCTTGGTATCAAGGAGATTGGCGACAGATGAGGCCGCCTCCACCACGTTGTGATCAATGTAGTAAAGTATATTTCGGGCAGTGTTGTCAGGTCATGGATGTGTGTTATTCGTGTGGGTACCTTGGTCACATTATATAGGATTATCTGATGATAGGTAAGGGCAGTATGGCCCAGCTTACCAGGTCTGTAGCAACTTCATCATCGATAGTACGTCCTTCGAAGCGTGGTCCACATACATTAGCACGTAGAGGTAGGTGCAGAGGAGGAGCGTCTAGTTTGGGTGGTAATCAAAACCACATCTATGCTTTAGCGGATTGATAGGACTAGAAGTCCTCTCTAGATGTTGTCACAAGTATATTTTCTGTTTCCTCACTTCATGTTTATGCATTGATAGATCAGGCTCCACTTTATCATATGTTACTCCTTTTTTGTTGGTAAGTTTGGTATAGCACCTGAGTTATTGAGTAAGTCGTTTGCTTTGTCTATACCAGTTCATGAATCAGATATTGCTAGATGGGTCTATCGGGGTTGTACAATTGTCACGACCTAACCGGAGGGCCGTGACGGGCACCCGGTGCTAACCCACCCGGGCACCTCTTATCATACTTTCACATTTATATCTAGGTGAGCCACATAGCTAAGTCTTACTTTCCATCCATTATTTATTCTAATTCCATTGGGCAACAATACATATATATCATCATTAATAACAATGCCCATATGGATGTACATAAGCCGGCGAGGCTAACAAAATGATATCCAAAATATGGGCGACGAGGGCCAAATACATCTAACCATATACACATGTCTACGAGCCTCTAAGGAGAGTATGTCATATCATATAGGTGGGACAGGACCCCGCCATACCCATAAATATGTACACAAAAGAATAAGTACCAAAAGCTGTAGCTCCGAATGAAATGGAGCTCCGCTATGTAGTCCCTGAGTAATAAAGCTATGGATCAAGATGTCTCTCGCCACTCGGGCATGACGCGACGTCCACAAATAAAAGGACGTCAGTACGAAGAATGTACTGAGTATGTAAAGCATGATCAACGTCATTATGAAAGCATAATAGACAACATAAAAAATAGCATAAAATGGGAGGTAGTAGAACCATCGTCATAAACACTTACTTGCTTTTCATAGAGACTTTCCATTTCTAATGCGTGATTGTGTACATACATCCATATCCGTATCCGTATTCATATCCGTATTTATTTACATTTCGTATCCATTTTCGTATTCATAGCATATTCGTATTATATTCATATTCATATCGTATACATATCCATATCATGTACATAGCATACCCGACCATGAAGGTTCGGTGTTTCACATACCCGGCCATGGCAAGGCACCGGCGAGTATACATACGGCCCTATCGTGCCTCGGGTTATTCGTACCCAACCTTTGCGGTGGTGCGTGCACAATACATATGTATGTATATATATATATATATATATATATATATAGCTCGGGGTTTCATAATAGCCACACATAGACACATATACATAAAAGCTCATAAGCATCTTTAGCATCATTACTATCGTCATTCATTACATCTATCCTAGAGGATTCTCATCACATAGGAGGAATTTAGTACAATCGTAACATATCGAGATTCGTGAGCTTAGTAGCTTTTGAAGATAGCATCATTTGGAGGGCATCATAGGCTCATAGAAGATTAGATATTTGGCCAAGGAACTATGCCTTATGAAAGAAGGGTTAGCCTTACATACCTTTTCATTTAATTATTCTATCGCTTGAACGTTCTCCTTCAATGCTCACGTTTCTACCTTCATTAGAGTTATACTAACATTAGAAAATCGTAGCTTAGCATACATGACCAAAGCTAGAGAAAATTGGACAGCATCTCCTTTATTTATAAGACTTCCTCCATATCATATATCAACTCCCAAACATCAATGATAACATTCACAACATCATAACAATAGTCTTTATTCACCTACATTATCCTTACTTCTCAATTCACTTCCAATCATCCATATACATGGTCATAGCACACGATTACATTCATTCATATACAATGTCTATCCCATGTTCTTAACATCATTTGTAACATAACCATAATCACAACATATCAAGAATCATGACTCAATCCAAGCTTTTACTCAAAAATGACACTATTCCCACATTCATGACCCATTTTCTATATTCTTCTACAATCCAAGTGTTTCAACTTCTCAATACCTTAAACAACATGGAAATACTATAAAACTTACCTTAGATGGTGTAGGAATGACCCTTCGGTGGAAACACTTCACTTGAGCAAAACCCTAGTTTCACCTTCACTTGGATTCCTTGTCTTGGATGAACTTTAATGAGTTTCTTATACTTGATTCTCTTGGTTTAATGAAGTTTCTCACTAATATCCCTAGAATTCTTATGGGAGAAGTGTGGATAAATGTTCTAGAGAGTTTTAGAGAGAAGGGGAGTGAAGGGGAAATTAAGTGAAATAAACTTGGACCCCTTATTAATAATACAAAATCTGTCCCGACCAATTTCTACGGACCAACATACGGTCCGTATAAATTATACTGACCGTATGTCTGGCCGTAGATTTGGTCCAGTGAGGTGTGCTAATCTGGGCTGATTATACGGCCAAACATACGGCCAGTATGTTGGGCCGTATAATGCCCAGTTCTTCCGAACTCATTCTCGTTGACTCGTTTGATCTCCAATCCTTATGGAACCTTCTTAACACTTGTTTATCATCTCATTAAAAATCTAAGGGATGTTATAACTCTTCTCCAAAATATCATTAATCGTCATTAACTTGTTACTCGTAAATCCTTTCCGATACATATCGTATGCCTTGCCTTCTCTTGGCAAACTTTCTCCTCTTACCTCGAATGTCTTTGCAATCTTAATTAGGGTCATCAAATGTCATTCCATACTTATTGAAATACCATATATTCGTGATCTTCATTAGTCTATTCACTGTGCATCAACGAAAATTTTTTCGAGGTGTAACATTCTTCCCCCCTTAAGAACATTCGTCCTCGAATGTTAAGTCCTCGGGGATTCTATAAAAATTTTGCCAGAGTTTCCCCTTAATATGGCACTACCATCTTGTCACAATAGCCCATAATAACAATGCCTCACAGGGCCACAACATAATAGCAATAGAGTTGTTATATCCCGTATTTTGTACATTGGGACAATCCGGTTCAACTATGGTAAGTTAGGGACAAAACAATTCCGGGATACAAAGTCGAGACTTTTGACCTTCGATTTGATTTTGAGTCATAAGTTGTTCATGAATTTGTTGACAGGGAACATTTAGGAAAATTTGGGACCAAAATTGAAATAATTGAAAGTTGAAATCATGCAATTTAGCCATGTTGGCCGTGTGGTGTGGAGGTGGCTCCCACCCATTTGTGTCCATTTTAATTCTCCAACACATGATTGTGGGCCATGAACACATGTACAACTCTTGTGGAAGCTTAAGATGACTTCTAAGTCATCTATTCTCATTTCATACTTAGAAAAAAAAAAACACCAACCTTGGATGAACAAGGAGACTCTCGCCAAGAGAGAAAAAAATCAAGTCAATTTTAGCCATCCCAAAAATATTTCTTTGGTGCAAATCCACTAATTGGAGGTCCCTAAGTAACGTGGAAGTATTGTTGGAGCGATCAAACCGCTAGTTTTCATCCTAGCTAACCCTAGCTAGTTGTGAAGTTGAAGGAAGAAAGGTAAGATTTAATCATGTATTATGTGTTATGAATGTTGTATGCATGTTGTAGTATGCTAAAATGGATGAAATTCATGAAACAAGCAATGTTGGAGTTGAGCCGTGCATGGTGTATTGGTCGTGTGATGTGTGTGTTGTGTAGAAGTGTTAGATTAATTCTATTTAGCATGTTTAGTTGTGTAGTGTGAAGAAATGAATGAGAATCATCATATAA
>NW_026713174.1:0-29065 GCF_029784015.1 Lycium ferocissimum
CTTTTTCCAACTCGTTTGGCCAGGGCCCCAGGGACCAAAATTCACTTGTTGGTGGTTTCCAAACCTAGCGCAAATAGATCTATTACATTCTAAATTCAAGGAACTAATTACGGTTAAAGGGTTGGTTACAATTGGAGTTTATGACAACTTTAACGTTTTCTTAGACTTTAAAAATGAGGCCGACTTTAACATAGTCTAGTATAGAAGGGTTATTGAAATTGATGGAAAACAAATGTGGCTTCAAAAATGGTCTCCCGTACATTCAAACCGAAGAGGAAGATATTCCCTCTTTACTCCAATCGTTTTACTTCGTAAGATTCCTTACCATATGCACAATTGGCATTAAATAAAACAAATTATTTAATCAGTTGGTACTCCACTTGAGTTGGACTTAGCCACTAGGGGTAGAACTAGACCAAGCATGGCCAAGGTGAGGGTAGAGATTGATCTACATAAACCCCAGCCAGGTTCCGTATATATTGGCCTCATTCATGAGAATTCGCCTCAAACTGGTTTTATGCAAAAGTTAGAATATGAAGGGATACCCAAATACTGCAAACATTGTAGAAAACTTGGTCACAAAATTGTGGAATGTAGATCATTGGAACGAAAGAAAGCTGCTGAGGAAGAAACTAAGAAAAGTAAAGATACTGAGATAACAAAAGTAGCTACAAGAATGATGTCGAATCCAAAGAGCCAGATCAAACTAAGGATACACAAAATACTAAGGATAACGGTGTTACTATGGGGGAGAGGTTTGACAGGAAGAATTCCAAGAAGAAGAAGAAAAAGCTCCCAAAAAAAAAATCTTTAGTTGCTTTTAAACCTCTTTTCAATCAGTTAAAGAGTAAAAAGCTTCAGAAAAACAAGAATATGATGAAGTCTATTGATAAGCCTCTTGATAAAGGAAAAGAGCATAGTTAGGACAATGGAGATGAAACTGGCAAGTTAAAGAGAAAACAATAAAAACCCCTCTCAAGTTGTGGATAAAGGGCAGCATAAATCCCAACATGACTCTCAGCAAGAAGAAGAAAATAATAGCATCCCAAAAGGAGAGGACAACTCTCTTACTTAGGAGGAAGTATAAGAGTCTAGCTATATACAGATCAACCAGCATGAGCACAACACTTCTTACAGAGCTGTTACATCTGAAAATCCTAAAGATAAGTAGACAGGAATTTGTGAAAGTTTACCACCTGAAAATAGTGATTGTCCTACTATTAATTTAGTGGTGGATCTGAATGCTAGAAAGTCTCAAAATAAATCTCTTAAGAAGAAGAATAAGAGTGAGCAGGAGCAAGAGTTACTTCTCCTAGGAGTACAGAAGTGCAGCAACAAAAGGAAAAGTAGAACACCAACAACTCTTAGCAAATTCTTCAAAATCAGAACCCAACTCCAGATACCAAGGGGTTCAAACCAAAGGAAAAGAAGAAAAACAAGGGCAAAAGAGCACAAGAACAAATTATAGAGATATCTTCTCTTGATGGAAAGGTTGTCCCATCTTGGTCACCTATCCACCATCAAAAGAATCCCACTGATGACAAAGATGATGATATAGGTTTTACCATTGTAAAGAAAGGAAAAACCACAAACAAGAAGGTACGAAAAAAACAAATCTGAACATACTAATCCTTCCAATCTTTGGAAGGAAAACAAAAAATCTTTAGCTTGTTCTTATGGTTAGGGCCATTTTTCGGAACATCAGGGGTGTCAAATCTAAAAAGGCCATTCACAGGCTTAAGAAACTCATTCACATATGCAAAATTGATATTGTTGCAGTCCTGGAACCTTTTGTTAGCATTAACAAAATTGATGCTTACATGAAGTACCTTGGATTTCAATACAGCATCAACAACTCTAATTGCAAGATTTGGTTGTTCTGGAATGGCAACTACCAGGCTGCCATCACTGCCAACACTGATCAACAAATTACTATTAAAATGCTTCATGGTGCTATTGGGAAGCTGCAATGACCTGCTAGGTCGTTATGGGGATGACTTAGTAAACTAGACCTCCGTTGGGATTTTCGAGGCCGCAGGTGAGTCCGTAGAATATTTATATGTATATGTGCATGTTTGGTTTGCGTCTGTAGGGCCTCAGATTGGTGTTAGGATTGTTGGGTGAGAAATTGGTAGGAAAACCCGAGCTTTTCAAAATGGACCGCTGCAGCGATTGTGGGACGGCTGTAGCTGGTCCGTCGTAGCGGGTAGAGGATTGCCGCCACGGGGCGGGGGAATTAATGAGGTCCGCCATAATGGGATATTCCCCACTATAGCGGGACCGCCGCAGTAAGAAGTCAACTACTGCAACGGTCTATGGGAGGCAAAATCAACATTTTATATTCTTATTTCGGAACCCATTCCCCACATAACTCCAAAATAGTTCCCAAGAACTCTTGTGGCAAAATTTTAAGGCTAGGGCTAAAATACTCTTGAAAGGTAAGTCTCAACCCTTTACTTTGTTCGTTCCATCATCTTACTAAGTTCCATGATTAGTTTAAGGTTTGCTAATGGTGAATGAAATGACTAAAGCCCTCGAACTTAAGAAACCCTTACATAGAGAATGGGTTGGTGATTTTATTGTTTTTTATTAATCTAAGGGTATAGATTATCATTTGCTAGGGTGGGAATTCAAGTTCTAATGGATAAGAATGATGTATTGAGACTTAGAGTTTCATAAAGATGGTAACTTTAGCACAAAAAATGCTTGTAAAATGGTTGAATTGATTAGAAAACCCATGAATGAGAATAGTATGATGGTTGGGGTTGATTTTATAATGAATTCACGCTTAGTGATAGTTCACTCATTTGAAAAGGGTAGAAGTAGTTGGGTTCTCTTTCCCAAATGTTGTTTGTTTGAGTAGATGATCCATTACTCACTTAGCGTTATGATTGCTAGACTTTGAACATTTTGAAGCTTTGCGAAAGGGGAAAGCTATTGCAGAGTGATTACATTGTTCCAGTTCGGCTTTGAGGTAGATTACAATCTACTTGAGTTAGACTTTGATTAGTTGATTGTATGTGTTATGAAATTGATAGGAGAAGCATGATTAGGGCTTCGGACATAAAATGTGGTTGGAAATTCCTAAGTTTGACATTGATTGATTTATTATGTGATGAATTGTTATGATATGATAAAGAAGAAGTTAATGAATACTCTTCTCGTTGACTTGGAGTAATCCTTTATTCATGCTATTGATGAATTAATTTTGAGTCTTGATATAACTTGTGACATGGTGACTTATATTCCTTGATAATGATTTATTAACTATTCACATTCCCTATTGATTGTGGGAACAAAAATACATTGAGATGAGAAAGAAACAAATAAATATGAAAAGGAACATAATCTTAATCGGCCTATCATAGGCCGATTAAGATTAGTATCATGGCTCTTTAGGCAAACAATACCATTTAGCATGTGTTTACGGATATGTGACAGAATTGAGATAATTCGTGAGTTACGGGTGTTGGTGATGACATGGGTTGAGTTACTTTTATTGATTGTTGTTTGTGTGGGCTTATCTTATTTCGGTGTGGGATGATTCTTGTTGATAATTTCATATAGTTATGTGTTGTTGTGCCTATCTGTCTATTCTATTGATTTTATGATTTTGTGCATGATACTAATCTTAATCGGCCTATGATATCTACCGGTACATAGTATTTGTACTGATACTACCTTGTTGCATTCTTTTGAGTGCAGATTGTGATCCAGCGACATCTAACAGACCTCATATTTAGCGTGAGGCCAGTTTATGACAGATTTGAGGGTGACCTCTTATCCATGCCAAGCCGCCTGAAGATCTTCTCTTATTAATGACTATTTCTATTCCGGACATTACTATGTTATTTCAGACAATTGTTATTTCCTTAGACAGTTTATGTTTTAGAGTCCTTGTACGATGACTTTCAGATTTTGGAGTTGTAATTAGACTTCCGCATTCGTTATTTATTTATAGCATGACTAGACGTTTTGGGTGATTATTACTTTTGTTATATTCTTGACTTGTGTAAAAGTGATTAATTAATTGGTAATAGGTTGGATAGTTGGTTAAGGGGATGGTTCACCTACTAGGAGATTATATGGGTGCCACTCGCGGCTACTGGAATCGTGACAAAGTTGGTATCAGAGCCCTAAGTTCGTCAATCTCGTTATACAAGGACATGTCTAGTATAGTCTTGCGGATCCGAACGGAGACGTCTGTATTTATCTTCGAGAGGCTATGAGACACTAAGAAAATTCAAATTCTTTCTTTCGTTCGTGCCACTTGATTCCATTTGGTATCTGGATGATTCAAATTGGTATTTGACTTTTCTTTCTATTCTCTCACAGATATGAGGACTCATGCAGCAGTAGTAGCAGCAGCAGCTAATGAGGTACCCGTGCCAGCCGCTGGGGCCACAGCTCGCGGTGGAGGGCAGGTGGAGTAGCGGCTAGTCAGGCATGCACTGAGTCCCTTGAGTCTCAGATGATTCCAGATAAGGCAGCAGAGTTTGCAGCAGCAACGGCTGAGCCAGATATTAGAGCTCCTCCAGTGTTGTAAGACATTATGGTTCGAGTGTTAAACCTGTTGAATGGGTTGACAGAGGTAGGTGTGTTACAAGCTGTTCTAGGTGCTCAGGGTGCCAGAGTGCGTGATCCAGCTCTAACGGAGTTCATGCTCCAGGTTACGATATCTCTGTACGGTGCGGCTCCTCGTTTTGGATGAGGCTCCCGGACTCGAGGTATTTCCTAGCCGGGAGGTCCTGGACTGATGAGCATGATTTGTTATAGAGGTTCACAACGATGAAGCCTGCAGAGTTCTTCAAGGCGTAGGTTGAGGATGCTTATGAATTCATTATGGACTGTCATGAGAGGCTCTATAAGATGGGGGTAGTGGAGAAGTATAGTGTTGAGTTTGTGACCTTCCAGCTTTTGGGTGATGCCAAGTTATGGTGGAGGGCTTTTTTAGAGTGTAGGACAGGGGGATCACACCCGTTGACATGGACTCAGTTTTACCAAGTGTTCTTAGACAAGTATGTTCCTCGTACTTTGAGAGACCACAGGCATGATGAGTTTAGTAATATTGAGCAGGGTAATTTGTCTGTGGCTGCTTATGAGGCTTGGTTCCATTCGTTGTCTCGCTATGCCCTCCAGCTTGTGCCTACTGAAGAGAAAAGGGTTAGGAGATTCGTGAAAGGGTTGAAAACTGCTCTTCAGTTGTTAGCTCTTCAGCTTGCAGCAACAGTGCTTCCTTTTAGGAAGTGGTTAATCATGTTAGGACTGTCGAGAGTGTTAGGCAGGATAGTTATAATAAGTACACGGAGAAGAAGGCCCAAAAGGGTAGTATTTTTCGGGCTCTTTTCTAAGGGCTAGAGTTCCCTGTGTCTATTCGGGACGCCCGTTCGATCGACCATGCAGATTCAATTGAGGCCCGTTGGGGCCGGTCACACTATTCCAGTCAGCTAGTCGGTTCGTAGGCCAGAGCTCCAGATTATGGTGGTTATTCGGCTTCGTCCGTTTCTGTTTAGCATCCGACGCAAGAGCGCGGATCTTTGAGTATGGTGATACGGGGCATTTCAAGAGAAATTATCCTATACTTAGGCAAGGTGGCCAGGGTACTCAATTTCAAGCTCCCAGAGCTCTGGCATGCCGGTGAAGGGAGGATAGGATCTTACGCGGCAACCGCGCTCGTCCGTGTGGCGGTCACACTACTAGCAGAGGTGGTACCCAGCCTAACAGAGGCGGGTTTCAGCCAGGTAGAGGTGGACATCATCCCGGTAGGGGCGGAGCTCAGACAGGGCAGGTTGACTGCAATAGTTCGCGGGCTCCTAGTGAACAAGTTCATTGTTATGTCTTTCCTGGCAGGAAAGAGGCTGAGGGCTTAGATACGGTGTTCTACAGTAACATCTCGCCTGTCACCGGATCGCTTCGTATTGTTTGGCCGGCTCCACATTTTCTTATGTGTGTCTACATATTTCTCTATAGGTCTTGATATGATTTGTGATTTACTTGATGCCCTTACTCATGTATCTACTCAGGTTGGAGACCAATGTGTTGTAGATGGAGTTTTTTGATCTTGTACTGTCACACTTATGGGGTATGACACCTGGGTTGACTTAGTGATATTAGACATGGTAGATTTTGATGTCATCCTGGATATGAATTGGTTAGCTCCTTATCATGCAATTCTAGACTGTCATGCCAAGACAGTCACCTTAGCTATGCCTGGGGTTCCCAGACCTGAGTGGGAAGGTAACCTTAGTCCCTCCCCAAAGAAAATTATTTCCCTTATTCGTGCAAAGAAGCTAGTTAACAACGGGTGTTTGGCTTATGTGGCACATATTCGTGGTACCAGTGTTAATGGTCTATCTCTTGAGTCAGTTCATGTGGTGCGTGAGTTTGCGGAGGTGTTTCCCGCAGATTTGCCAGGCATGCCACCGAACCGTGACATTGAATTCTGCATTGACTTAGAGCCAGGGATCCACCTTATTTTTATTCCGCCATATCGGATAGCACCAGCAGACTTGAGGGAATTAAAAGAACAACTTCAGGATCTTCTTAGTAAGGGTTTCATTCATCCGAGTGTCTCCCCGTGGGGCGCTCCTGTACTGTTCGTGAAAAAGAAAGATGGGACTATGTGGATATGCATTGAGTACCGCCAGTTAATAAAGTCACCATCCGAAATAAATACCCTATGCTTCATATTGATGATTTGTTTGATCAGCTTAAGGGGGCTTCAATGTTTTCGAAATTTGACTTGAGATCGGGTTATCATCAATTGAAAATTCGGGCAAAGGATATTCCTAAGACAGCTTTTCGGACTAGGTATGCGCATTATGTGTTGACACCCGATTTTGTCCCGCCCTTTTCCAAAATATTTATTTGAGCTTCTAATATTTTTGACAACTTAAGAACATTCGCTTATATTTTACTGCAATTATTAGCCTTTTATTAATATAGTCGTTTCCCCATTGTCCAACTTAGTCATCACCTATTATCGTTATTATTATTACTATTTTTATTACTATTATTATTATTAATCTTATCGTCATCATTATTATTTTTATTTTCATTGTTATTAACGTATTATTATTACTATTATTATTATTATTATTATTATTTTATTATTATTATGCTATGCTGCGAGCACTTAATATTATAATTATTAATATTATTATAATCGCCGTCTTAATATTATTATTGTCATTATCATTAATATTATTATTATTGTTATTATTATTATTATTATTATTATTATTATTATTTATTATTTAATATTTATTATTATTATTATTATTATTTTTTATCATCACTATGAGCACCTAATATTATAATCGCGATGGTCACTCTTAAACATTTCTATTTATCTCTTATGCAAAGCGCACGACATTTATTTTATTGAACGATGGCATTTCCCTACTGCACGAGCTTCCTGATATATATGTAACACCCCGAAATTTTTAAACCAGCACTTGAATTTTTGATTGACCACATCTTGATAGTAAGGGTATATTTTACTTCGCACTTCACGAATGTGAACTTGACGACATGGAAACTTATTTGAAGTATTATGGTGTAGTATGTAAGATACTTTATTATTATCTTAGTAATTTATTTGATGGATTAGATAGATATTTATAAAAGTGGGAAGCCTTTTAATTTTATTTTATTATTTTCTTTTAATCTTATCAAGTAAGATACATACCCTTTTTATTTTATTATTTTCTTTCAATCTTATGAAGTAAGATACATACCCTTTTGTCTCTTGTCCTCTCTACCCCCATAAATTTCGTTTTCTACAAGGAAGCAAGACACCAAAACCTCTCTTCTCTCATAATATTCATCCACTAAATCAATCATCAAGACTTGCCTTGGTTGAGCCCCAAACAACTCCACACGATTGAGGTAAGTTACAAACCCATTTTTGGATTGGACTGCTGTTAGTGTTTTCAGCATAACTCCTTGTATAATGCTCCGTTTTAAGTGCTTCAAGATGTTCTAGAAAGCTATTTCATAGCCCTACAACTTTCGTTCAGGCTCCAAAACCCAGTTTTGCTTGTATTTACTCGAAAAGGGGTGATGAAGTACAGGGCAGGTGCTGCCCAGATTTCTGTTTGCAAACCCTACATGTACTGCTGTTAGTATTTTGAGCATATCTTTTTGTACAAAACTGCTATAGGGGTGATTCGAATTTCTTTGAGACCCTAAGACATATATCTACAACTTTCATTAAGGCCACAAAGTCTATTTTTGCCGTTTACCCTTTTGAAAGCGGAGTCACAATACAAGACGGTAGTACGTCGGGAATTTCTGTTTTGCTAGTTTAGCGTGATTTTCACCGATATCGTGGTTAGTTTTGATGTGCTGAAACTATTGAACTTAATTAGACATTTGATTGTGTGTTAAGGCATATATATACTCTTGTACAAGCTAAGGGAAATTGGCTAAGGAAGTCGACATATCTACTTGATCGCTGCTTTGGGATTTATAACTTCTTGATGTTTGTTTGAGCTTTAGAAGCTCTAAAGCTCCAAGGTTTGCACCTAAACTTGAACTCCGCTCTCAATTAATTTAGTTTGAAATATTGTGAGAAGCTTGAATTTTGGTGAAATAATATCTGCTTTTAATTGTTGGCATATTGGTTTTGTTGCTACTTGGATAGTTTACTCGCTTTGTGGGCTGTGAAGAATATCTCGAGACACATCAATATGATAACATGATCATTGAGAGTATGATTTTGTAAATTGAGTTATGAGTATGATAAAATCACATTGGTGTTATATGAAGCATTTTGTAAGACGACTTAATTTGCCCACATATACGGATTGCTTGAGCGTTATTGCATTCTTGATTATGGGGTGACGACCGTTCTTGATTTCGTATCTTGCCCATCTTGACTTTGGATTTGCATTTCGTCTTGATGATGGACTTTTGCCCATTCTCGAGTATGAGTGGAAAGCCACTTTCAACATGGCTCATGATTCTCTTGATTATTGGATGACGATCCTTCTTGATAGGGGCTTCGGTCCTTCTTGATATTTGATAGTGCTTGATGTGATGGCATGAAGTATGTGTTGGGCGAAATTAACTAATTGAATGACGTTCGTGAATTAGCTTCGAAGGCATTCTTGACACTTGGTATTTGAAATATTGGTATCTTGAACTATCTTATGGTTTGGTGATTCTCTTGAAGTGTCGTAATCGATTAAGTACTTGGCTATAACTCGGATGAGCTTATGTCTTGAACTTACTTCTTGCACTTATATTTGATTCATAGCTCACTATTAAATTAACCAAATAGTGGAAATTTTTGGAATTTCTTTGGAAAGCTTCTTGATACGCGAGATTTTGAATATTGATAGCTTGAACTATTTTAATATATGACATTTACCTTCTCGAAAGAATTGTACCTTCATTTAGCACTTGTTTGATATTTCATTACCTTGAAACCATTGTCTTTCGTTATGTCCTTTATGATGATTTTGACAAGCTTATTCCTAGAATTTATTGTGTGCTCTTTACATAGCATGCTTCTCTTTTTGATACAAAATGTTAGTTAAGTTTATGTACCACTAAGCTTTATGCTTAGCGATAGTTTGTTACTATCGTAGGTGATGCTCCACAGAGAGATTTAAGGATGGCCAATTGAGGTAGACTATTTGGAAGCTTAGAAGAAGATCACATTTGCATGAGCATGTTCATTTTGCATATGTTTGGGGACTTGTACATGATTCATGCGATACACTTAGGTATGCACTTTTGAAACTTGTTCCCATGGGCCTATTTTCGCTACTAAATTATTGTGAATGTCTTATTAAGTAAATTTATTTTGAACGTTGAGGTATGAAATTTGCTTTTGATTCGTAAGTGGCATCCTCCAAGAAAGGGGGTGCTACAAGTTTGGTATCAGAGCCTAGGTTGTGATTCTAGGACCTTGGTTGTATTGTTCGTATGCATCATGTACATGTCCCTCTGGCGCAATGTGATCTTCTCTTCTATAGGAACTAAGACATGGCCTCCTCTTCAATAGAGCTAATGAGGTTGTTGATCTATGTTCTACGGATTATTATGTTTCTCGTCATTTGCATTTTCTAGAGGTGTGATTTTTCCGAGACTTGATTTCGATGTGCATGTCAGAAATATTTTGGGTCACGAGGTTGCTATTAACCGAGTTTATAAAGATTATCCTTTCATGATTCAAGATCTAATTTCCTCCGTGGACTTGATTGTAATGCCTTTTTGAGACTAGTATAAGGTAAATTTCGGGACGAAATTTCTTAAGGGGGAGAGAGTTGTAACACCCCGAAATTTTTAAACTAACACTTGAATTTTTGATTGACCACATCTTGATAGTAAGGGTATATTTTACTTCGCACTTCCTGAATGTGAACTTGACGACATGTGAAACTTATTTGAAGTGTTATGGTGTAGTATGTAAGATACTCTTATTATTATCTTAGTAATTTATTTGATGGATTAGATAGATATTTATAAAAGTGGGAAGCCTTTTTATTTTATTTTATTATTTTCTTTTAATCTTATCAAGTAAGATACATACCCTTTTTATTTTATTATTTTCTTTCAATCTTATGAAGTAAGATACATACCCTTTTGTCTCTTGTCCTCTCTACCTCCATAAATTTCGTTTTCTACAAGGAAGCAAGACACCAAACCCTCTCTTCTCTCATAATATTCATCCACTAAATCAATCATCAAGACTTGCCTTGGTTGATCCCCAAACAACTCCACACGATTGAGGTAAGTTACAAACCCGTTTTTGAATTGGACTGCTGTTAGTGTTTTCAGCATAACTCCTTGTATAATGCTCCGTTTTATGTGCTTCAAGATGTTCTAGAAAGCTATTTCATAGCCCTACAACTTTTGTTCAGGCTCCAAAACCCAGTTTTGCTTGTATTTACTCGAAAGGGGTGATGAAATACAGGGCAAAAGGCTGCTTAGATTTCTGTTTGCAAACCCTACATGTACTGCTGTTAGTATTTTGAGCATATCTTTTTGTACAAAACTGCTATAGGGGTGATTCGAATTTCTTTGAGACCCTAAGACATATATCTAAAACTTTCATTAAGGCCACAAAGTCTATTTTTGCCGTTTACCCTTTTGAAACCGAGTCACAATACAAGACGGTAATCTGTCGAATTTCGTTTTGCTAGTTTAGCGTGATTTTCACCGATATCGTGGTTAGTTTTGATGTGCTGAAACTATTGAACTTAATTAGACATTTGATTGTGTGTTAAGTCATATATATACTCTTGTACAAGCTAAGGGAAATTGGCTAAGGAAGTCGACATATCTACTTGATCGCTGCTTTGGGATTTATAATTTCTTGATGTTTGTTTGAGCTTTAGAAGCTCTAAAGCTCCAAGGTTTGCACCTAAACTTGAACTCCGCTCTCAATTAATTTAGTTTGAGATATTGTGAGAAGCTTGAATTTTGGTGAAATAATATCTGCTTTAAATTGTTGGCATATTGGTTTTGTTGCTACTTGGATAGTTTACTCGCTTTGTGGGCTGTGAAGAATATCTCGAGACACATCAATATGATAACTTGATCATTGAGAGTATGATTTTGTAAATTGAGTTATGAGTATGCTAAAATCACATTGGTGTTATATGAAGCATTTTGTAAGACGACTTAATTCGCCCACATATACGGATTGCTTGATCGTTATTGCACTCTTGATTATGGGGTGACGACCCTTCTTGATTTCGGATCTTGCCCATCTTGACTTTGGATTTGCATTTCATCTTGATGATGGACTTTTGTCCATTCTCGAGTATGAGTGGAAAGCCACTTTCAACATGGCTCATGATTCTCTTGATTATTGGGTGACGATCCTTCTTGATAGGGGCTTCGGTCCTTCTTGATGTGGGCTTTGGCCCTTCTTGATAGGGGCTTCGGTCTTCTTGATATGGGCTTCGGTCCATCTTAATAGGGGCTTCGGTCCTTCTTGATATTTGATAGTGCTTGATGTGATGGCATGAAGTATGTGTTGGGTGAAATTAACTAATTGAATGACGTTCGTGAATTAGCTTCGAAGGCATTCTTGACACTTGGTATTTGAAATATTGGTATCTTGAACTATCTTATGGTTTGGTGATTCTCTTGAAGTGTCGTACACTGATTAAGTACTTGGCTATAACTCGGATGAGCTTATGTCTTGAACTTACTTCTTGCACTTATATTTGATTCATAGCTCACTATTAAATTAACCAAATGGTGGAAATTCTTGAAATTTCTTTGGAAAGCTTCTTGATACGCGAGATTTTGAATATTGATATCTTGAACTATTTTAATATATGATATTTACCTTCTCGAAAGAATTGTACCTTCATTTAGTGCTTGTTTGATATTTCATTACCTTGAAACCATTGTACTTTCGTTATGTACTTTATGATGATTTTGACAAGCTTATTCCTAGAATTTATTGTGTGCTCCTTACATAGCATGCTTCTCTTTTTTATACGAAATGTTAGTTAAGTTTATGTACCACTAAGCTTTATGCTTAGCGATAGTTTGTTACTATCGTAGGTGATTCTCTCGAGGGAGATTTAAGGATGTAATAGAGGTAGACTATTTGGAAGCTTAGAAGAAGATCACATTTGCATGAGCATGTTCATTTTGCATATGTTTGGGGACTTGTACATGATCCATGCGATACACTTAGGTATGCCCTTTTGAAACTTGTTCCCATGGGCCTATTTTCGCTACTAAATTATTGTGAATGTCTTATTAAGTAAATTTATTTTGAACGTTGAGGTATGAAATTTGCTTTTGATTCGTAAGTGGCATCCTCCAAGAAAGGGAGTGCTACAATATATATGCATTTATTTCATTTATTGGAATACTGATAAATATATTTACGCACGCTACTATATAATTAAATAAGGAGCGTTCGTCATTTAATGTTTGAAATTCAAATTTACATAAAATTTGGTCCTAATTGGGTCAATAATAGTCCCATTCCATACCCCAATTTTTCCACGTGGATGCCATGCAAGCGCTTCGTCTGCGCCAAGTGGTCAAAAACACACTACCAGCACACATCTCCCACATGACCAACACATGCCTTCCTCATTTCCCACACGCCCCTACCACGTGTCGTCCCCGTATTGGCTAATTTTTTAAATACATTTTTCTAAATGACTAAAATGCCCCCCCCCCCACTATATGGAAACCCTAACCCTCGTCCACCTCGTCATTTTTCTTTGTTCGCCGTTCCATCTTTTTCTCCATGGCAGGAGACGTTTGTCTCTTCCGAAAATGCGATACTCGCACCCTCCATCATCCACGATCGATTCGAGCGTGCCTCACCTTGAGTAAGGTGGGCCTTTTCTACCCTTTACAAAGCAACCCCAATTTCTCTGTCCTCTTTTTGGCTATACATCGCCATCTTAATCAACCATGGCAGATGGTGTTTTTCCATTTTCGAGTAAAGATGATAGTTCCCCCTCTTTTCTCCTCTTTAATTGAGTCAGCAAAAAGCCAAATTTCTTTCCAGATCTCTGAGGAAAAATCAACCTTCAGAGATCGGTTTTTGACTTTGAACAGCTTTTGGGTTTTGTTTGGAGCCACAAATTTTGAAACCCGAAACGCTAATTTGAGGCTATAAATGCAAAGTTTGAGAACCATTTGAGGGGGGTTTTTGGGATGCGAAATCGCTCTAAAAAATAGTTTTGCAAAAAAAAAAAAAAAAAAGGGGGGGAAGAGGCGAGAATCTCATTCCTGAAAAAAATATAGCCTTACACAAAAAAAAAAAAAGAGCATAAAAGAATAGTCGGCGATATTATTTTTTTCATTTTTCGATTTAGTTTTGGGGTTAATTCAAGCAAGTTTGGATTCATCGCGTTCGAACGTGGATTCGCGGCCTAAAGCTCCAGTTCGCTGCACTCGGAAGAGGTAAATAATCCTCCTTTTAGTGAGTCTAATTTCAGTTTAGTAGCGTGATAGCACTTAGGTGTTCATGTATGTTTGTCGACTGAGTTGGTTTAGTTTCAGTTTAGCATTTAATAGTATTTATGTGTTATGGCTTGATTTAGTTTAGTTTAGTTTCAGTTTTAGTAGTATTGACATATTTATATAAGCTCATGATGAATGATTTGTGAAGGGTTAACCAAGTTCACATTAGCTGCAAATCTGCGATAAATATGTCTCTTTAACCTTGTGACAGCCCCTATTTGGTCTGAGATGTCCTGTTTGATCCTCATTCTGTTGAATGCAATATATGTCTATTGACTCAAAACTGCTTGCATATCACCATTAGTAGGATTAAAAGTTAAAAAATGCATCTAAGTTGTTTGGGGTCTCTACATGTCTAAAAACAAACTTGAAATGGTATGAAGTTGTTTAATGTGGCCATTTGAGCAGTGGTTTTAAATATTTGATAAAAGGTTGTTTGATGGTTCTGTGCTAGGTTAACATGTCCCTGTTGCAGTCTTCTAATGAATGTTCCCTATTTGTGTAATTATTTGAGATGTCCTATCATGTCCTATGTTCTCATTGGGGTAATTTGAGTCAAAATTGATCTTGTATGCCACTGTTGTTTAGTCATGCCTGTGTGCACATGTTCTCTTGATAATTAGCCTGTGTATGCGGTTCTAAGATTCCTTCATGATAGTTCATGCATCATTTGTGAGGAAGTATCTACATCTAGGCCTAAGGTGTTAACGTAAGGATCTGATAGTTTGAAGTAGTGCTTGGCCTTTACTAATATACCGTCAGGGAGTGATTTCTATCTGGTTCTCTTCATGTATTCATATGTAGCTCTTAGTTTGTGAACCAATCACTTAGTGTTCAAGCAGAAATTAGCTATATAAAAATGCATAATCATTCGTTTTATTTCTACATGAGAACTGTTATGAGGATAAGATGTGTATATGTCCACATAAACCTTTTGGCTTTGAACCCTGCTTCATCTTAAGTGTTGGAGTTGACTTTGGTTACAAAGCATGTTAGATATTTAACGAAGGGATCTTTCAGTGGTACTATCTACATCTTGACTAGTTTCCTCCTATATTTGCCCATTTTACGTGATCTGCACATTTCTATTGGTCTGAGTCAAATTTGAGTCTGTCCAGACCCATACACCACTAAGTGTAGCTCTTATCTATGGCCATTATAGGATCAGCATCTTTTTCATGCCTAGTCTCGCTTCTTGTTGTATTAAAACATCCTCAATATATGAGAGTTTGGTTACTGAACCTTGTCTGAATGAATGATCATTTTAAAAATATTTCAAAGTGATGATACCTGTTAACAGGTCTACCAGCCATGTTGCCTTACTGATGTGATGCATTTTGGACTTTTGTACAACCTCGTCTCGCTTCAGCTTATGCAAATGGACAGTAAAATGTTTAGAGTAGTCTAACGATTAGAATCTAATCATGCTTGTCTTCAGAGGATGAGAAAAGGGTTAATTTTTTGTCTAAATTAGACATGATAATGTCTTTGTCTTGGTCACATAAGCATGGCAGAAAAGAATTGACTATGTGTGTTTGTATGATAAAAGGGGGTTGCATTCTCTTTCTAGTTGGGATAAGGGTTAAAACTGGCCTCTTTGTAGTTGCCTTCCTTGCCTTCTCTCTTCTTTCCTTTTTGTGGTGTTTGAAATGAAGAAAAGATATACCAGGCATGCAGAATATATTCACTTCATATAGGCTTCAGTGCATACATTAGATTATATATTATGTATATCTAGAAAGATGAGTCAAAATGTGTATTGTTTGAATGAGGATCTGGGCTGGTATATTCTGATTCCTAAAGGATATTAATTTGGGCCATTTCTCTTCGTTATTGTTGGGGTGTGGCCGCAATTGAGCCTGCCAGTCTTGTTGTGCAGTTTCTTCAATATGGGCCTGCTCTTTACTCGTTATTTCTCCCAATTAAGCAAACTGTCCGCCCCCTTTTCTTTTAATATAAATATTTGGGCCTGTATTTTACCATTAAATGACTCCTTGCATGTACTAAGTGGCTTATTCATGATATATGCGTATGTGTATGTCGTTCCATTTTAGTATTTTAATTCTTTTATAAATGATTATTAAGTGTAGAAGCTCTCTAATCGCATTTCTCCCTTTTCTTTCGCATGTACACCTCGGAGCAAAATGGGTCTTCATAAAGACTCTCATCACTTGAGTAGTCTCATTTTAAGACTGAGCCGTCGCTAGACAACAAACGTGCATCTTCATTTCATTCACTCTCTCGAGCACATCCGAATAGAAATAAATAGGAAATCAGGGATCCGCGTTTGCCGCTTCATCAACTCTTCTCGGCTCTTGAAATATCCGAACCAAAGCAAAAAAGAGGAGAAGAGGAGAATGATTGTTGCATTTTTTTTTTTTTTTATGGTTATTCGTCTTGCTTTTCTTAATTTGTGATTGTTTATCTTGTTTATCTAGGAGTATTAGGCTTAGAGATTATAACACTTTAGTTTTAGAAAGGGGGATATTGGGATATCATGCTGATGAAGTCTTTAAAAAATAATAATGCTTTCTTTAGTACATTAATTGAGTTTACCCTCTAGATTTCGACTTTAAATTTCTGATAGGTCTTTTAAAGAATTACAAATCAGTTGGGAATGTATATTTTTATGGAAGCGGAAAATAGATTTTGTCTCGGCCTTGGTTTATGCCCGCAAACCTGAATTTTTTAAAAACCTCTTTTGAGTAAAATAGCCTGGAGATATAGTAATTTTCAAACTAAACTTGATTTTTAAGTAAAATTAATCACATGCATTATTTCATTTGCAATTTAGCATTTTTTTTTTTACTAGTGCATTGCTAAATCTTAAGTTATTCATGGCGCCCCTCTCTTATTTTCTAAAACTAATTATGGTATTTTTCTAGTTTCCGTATTTTCTTAATTTCGGTTTTTCAAATAAAATATCTTCAACGTTTTAAAACTCATGACTAAGTTGGTAACAAATCTTATTTAAACTTAACCCACTTTTCAAGTTTGACAAGCATTATATATATATTGTTTCGTTTGCAAATTTAGCACCCTTAAATTTTGCACTTTTGGTCGCTATATTTTAAATCTTGGGTTAGTAAGTCACAATACACTTTTCCCATTTTTTTTAAGCTATTTCGGCACTGAATTATAATAAGTATTCATAATCTTTTAGTAATATATGTAATTTATATCATTAATTAACCTAAGTTTGGCCGGTTAACCGTATTTAAGCGGATCCTAGAGGATGCCTAACCCCTTCCCTTTAGGATAATTAGAACCCTTACCTAGAATTGAAAATTAAGCAGACCATTAACGGAGGTTTAGTTAACTTCGCCTTAGTTAATAATTAGGTGCCCTAATTCACCTTAAAATCAATTAGGTGGCGACTCCTAAAATAAAAGCAAAATAGGAATCTCCAATATGTTGTACCTAATTTAACCGGTCCTAAATGGGGTATAACGGACTTAGCGACTAATTGGGGAAATGAGGTTCTTAACCATAACAAACTTAGGTTAATTAAATTATTGTGCTTTAGTTATTCCTCTTATGTGCTTTTTTTTAATTTATGTGGCAATTTTTGTTATTTGTTGTAACTATTTATTTCATGTAAATTCTTGTAATTATTTGTTATTGCTTTCTTTAAAACTGTCATTCCGCTCATATTTCCTCCAATTACGAAAAATTCACACTATCACACGTGCACGCGAGGTGTGTTTTGCGCACCCGCAAATTTCTTTCAAAAATCCCAAAATTTAGGAGAGTTGGCATATGCGCGGGGTGTCCGAATTTTTGGTGACCGCGTAGCCTTCTCACTCGAGTAGTCCGCTCGGGAACCTTGTGTCTAGTAAGCCAAATCTTAGAAAACTCAGGATAGAGCTATGCCACCAATTCCATTTAAGTCATGCATGCATAAACCTTAGGTGGGTCGATCCTTGGTATCAACTCCACAATTAGGATGCGCACCAAATTGTCGACGGGTTTTCATAACCCTACGACCAATAAGCATATTATGTGTAATGTGATAATGATAGAAAGATCCAAGCCTAATTATGACATGTCAAGTTTGGGAAGTCACCCTTTTTCTTTTTTGTAGGATGTACTTTGTTCCCCAGATTCCCAAGACTAAGATGGTCAGTGGTGTCCCGAGCAAGCTGAGAGTATGGTGGGAAGACTTGGACCTGGGTAGTAGGTTAGCTGTTACGAGGAGGTTGAAGTTCCTCAACTCACTGTTCCAGATTACTCCCGACAAGCATGTGATTAGAGCGTTACTCCAATTTTGGGATCCAAATCGGGTCGTCTTCAGATTCAAGGACTTCGAACTCACGCCCACATTGGGAGAAATCAGCTACTTCACTGATTTGAAATACCAAGGGAGCGGTCAGATTATCCCACACAGTCAGTCAGGGAAGAAGTTTCTCCGCTATTTGGGATTGAAGAACACTAAAGAACTCAGATGCTTCGAGAATAACTGGGTTTCTTTGGATTACTTGTACGAGAGGTACGGGCGTCCGGATGGATACGCGCTGTTCAAGGAGGAATTCATATGCACCCCCGCCCACTGCCAAGTTAGTCGTCCCATTAT
Source organism: Lycium ferocissimum (assembly GCF_029784015.1). Taxonomy (NCBI): domain Eukaryota; kingdom Viridiplantae; phylum Streptophyta; class Magnoliopsida; order Solanales; family Solanaceae; genus Lycium; species Lycium ferocissimum. The sequence continues at coordinate 18,536 of NW_026713174.1, forward strand.
GTTTGCCGTTGCCTTGCTTGGGACTTCGGTATTCCCACGTGAATATGGGAAAATCAGCACTTGCATATGTGCCGTGGCCCGAGCGCTTTTTGAAGGAGTTGATGGGGGCACAACTCACCTTGGTTCCCATGATTTTGGCGGAAATATTTGAGCCCCGGGGAAGTGTAAAAGAGGTGAAACAAATTTCTTTGAGGGTTGCAATCTTCTCCACAAATGTGGGCGATGGAACATTTTACACACCAAACATGGCGTAGTATATGTTTGCTGATTCAAACAAAATTATAGCCTTCTATGAAAGAACAAAGCCGTTTGTATCCCTGGGGCACTAATGACTCGGTATGAATTCTTGGCTTCCCGAATCGGCGATCGCATCCAATGGAAACCTCCGTTACTACGTACCACAGCCTACAAAAGAGGTAGAAGGCTTTACTATATTGAGCTTATTGGGTTGAAAGGCCTCAAAGACGCGTACTCTCAGCTCGGCGAGATCAAGGATCCCTCTTCAAGCTAACATGAGTGGTTCTCAAATTCTTTTTGGGCCGGACTTGAGTTCCCGTCGGTCAGTATTCTTGAGGAATGGATTAATATTAATCCAATAAGTATTGGGGCATTTGGACCCGTTATATCCCGTATTTTGTACATCGATGATCCGAGCTAACCATGATAAGTTAAGGACAAGACTATTCCGGGATACGAGATTGAGACTTTTAACCTCCGATTTTGTTTTAAGGCATAAGTTGCTTATGATTTTATTGGTATGGAATATTAAGGAAAATTTGGGGTTAAAAGTGAATTATGAAAAGTTATTATTTCATGAAACCAAGCCAATGTGGCCCAGTGGTGTAGTGTGTGGGTTCCCACCCATGGCTTGGCTAATTTTAATTGATCCAAGCCATGTGTGGGGCATGGTACACTTGGATGAATTATATATGTGGACATTAGATGACTAGCAAGACTAATTCATCATTTTACAACTCTAGAAACTTGGAGAAACATGGAGGAAAAGAAGACCATATTCGGCCATGGTCGGCCGAATTTGATGTCTTCAAATTGATCAAAAAAAAAATATTTTCTTCTAGCTTTTCAACTCATGGAAGGTCCTTATTGACGTGGAGTGGTTGTTGGAGCAAGCAAACCATTCATTCTTGCAAGGCACAACCCTAGCCAAGTTGAAGAACTAAGTGGAAAAGGTAAGGTTCAATCTCCTTTTACATGTGTTATGGATGATTTGTGCATGTTGTAGTGTGTAGAAATGAATGAAATTCATGGAACCATGGGTGTTGTGCTTGGCCGAATATGGGCTGTTTTTGTGTAGAAGGAATGAACAAATTTTACTTAGTATTTTGGTTGTTGTTGTTGTGGATTCTATGATGCAAATGAAGGTTTAATGGTTCAAGTTGAAGTTGTAACCGTTGTGGGGCTGTTTCAGAAGACAATGTGATTTGAATATAGTCTCTTGTATTTATGAGAATGAAGTTGTTAACGTGTGGGTTGTTGGTGTAGTTCACGAATTTGGAAGAAAGAAATGTGTTGTTGTTGTTCCTATTGAAGTTGGAAGGTTTCGGGTTATGTGGTATATTGGTTGAGTTGTTTTGAATATTGTGCGGATTGTGTGAAGTGTTCTTGAGTCTTGTTTGAATGGTTTCGGATTAATACTTGAATGTGTGTGCATTGGTGTTGGCTTGATTGTATGTGGTTAATTTGAATATAAATGGAATGTTGTCGAATTATGTAGAAAAGAATTATTAACGTTAGAATGCGTTTTGAATCAATTGTTGATGTTGTTAGTATGGTTGTTGGTATTGTTGTTGATGATTTGGCCGAGTTGAATTCTCGGGGTTGTTGAGTTTATGGGGGAAATGCCGTCTCGAATTTTCGTAAATAAAGTGCTAGCTTAGAATTGATTCCTATAAGTGCCTATGGCTAATGTTTGGTATCTAATGACGTTATTGTAGATCTTGGAAAGTCCGAGACTTAAATTCGGATTAGCTTAGGAAGCGAATGAGGTATGTAAAGCTTATCCTTTCTTTCTTTTGGCATGTCCTAGATGTAAGTATGATACGATACGAGCCTTGGGGTAACTCTACTCTTAAGATCCGAGCATGTGTATGATTCTTATTCACTTCTTGATATTCGCACTTTTAGTGTAGTCGAGCTATTGCCCTCGAGTCTTTTGTATGTCTGGATAATGAATGTTGCATAAAGAGTTTTTATTCCTAAAGTGTTCTATAACGTATAGTGTCCCTAACTTTCATATATGGTCTCGAATTGCTATGATATGTTCGTTGAGGATTCTATAATGAATAATGCCCGTAACTTTCATAGGCGGGCTCGGATTGGCTTGATACATGTTTATGATCCCTGAGACGTTATGTGACATATTTCGTAATGATGTTTCAAAAGTCCTAAGTGTGACTATTATTCGGATGCTCGAGCGTTGATTTGTCTACTTACCTATCGAGTCCTAAAAGATGATTTATGTGCATATGGTTTCTCACTACTCCGCTCGTGCATACTGTTATTACATCTTTCACCGAGTCCCGGGCCGGGTATGTATTCGTGCACAGTTCACTGCATTGTTCACCGAGACCCTCACTAGGGGGCCGGGTACGGTATATTTATATGATGATATGATGATGGCGCCAGCCCACAGGATGGGCCGAGTATGATATACATGATGGAGACATGATCTCATTCACCGAGTCCCTCACTAGAGGGCCGGGTACGGTATATATATGATTACTTCACCGAGTCCCTCACTAGAGGGCCGGGTACGGTATATATATATGATGACATGATGATATGATGACATGTATATGATGATCTTATTTACCGAGTCCCTCACTGGAGGGCCGGGACACGTTATATAAGCATATGTACAAGATGATTATTCACTTATGTTTTTGAGTCTCATAATGAATTGGATATGATATGGACATGCATGATTTATGTCTCAAAGGCGAGCCATGTGGTTTTCTGGTTACTGTACTAATTTTCTATACTCCTTACTTCAAGCATTTTCTGCTTACTGCATTCCATGCTTTACATGCTCAGTACATATTTCATACTGACCCCCTTTCTTCGGGGCCGCGTTTCATGCCCGCAGTACGGATACCCGTTCGGTGATCCGCTTGGCTTAGGATTTCCGCTCAGCTATCTTGGAGCGCTCCCTTGTTCCGGAGCCTATATTTTTGGTACAGATACTTTCATTGTATATATGTATATGTGTATACAGGGGTACGGCGGGGCCCTGTCCCGTCACATGATTCTGTTATTACTCTTAGAGGTTTGTAGACATACATATGTGTGGGTTGTGGAAAGTTATTGTACAGTTGTGTCTGTGTGGTTTGTGCGCTGGACGTCCCCCTGTATTATGATATCCTTACCGGCTTATGTGCGATAGCATTTGCTGAAAGTTGTGACCGCGATATGTATATATATATGTGACAGCTTTGGGGCGACGTTTTACTTTTCTGAATGTATAAGTTATTTGTATGCTGATTCTGGTTAATGGGTGTGTATGGGTGCCCTGACTCGGGCACTAGTCACGGCTACGGGGCTGGGTCGTGACGTAGTGGCATCGAAGCGTCTCGTCTAGGGATTGTCTACGCACCGTGTCCACAGAGTCCCGGTTATGGTGTGAAGCCGGCCACACTTATAAACGTGAGGCCGCGGGGCATTTAGGAATCGTTGACCTTTCTTCCGTCTTAGATCGTGCGATAGAGCCGCAGTTTAGGAAAGATCGCTTCCGACACCTTCTCACGCAAAAAAAAGTACGCAGTTGACGAGAGATGAAGAGACCGACGGATATGGGGTGCTAAGAAGGCCCCTAGAGTATCCCCAGGACCTCAGGCCCCCGGACCTAGCGGGAGGAGCCTTAGTTATTCTATCGAGACTGATCCCTCGGAGGATCCCGCGACGATTCCTCCGGAGTTCTTGACTCCCAGGGAGGAGGACCACCCAGAGGGCCGGCTATGATACTGCATCCGTCTGAGTATTCGGCCGGGGCACCGGGGGAGGAGCTTCCTGAGATCGCACCGGTTGCTCCTATGGTGGAGCATTATGTTAGACCAGCCTCCTCGGTAAGCGTTACAGATTACTCCAGCCCTTTATCTTGGCCGTCGGTGAACCAGAACCGCCCGGCCATCTATATTCCTTGAGCTCGACGAGGGAGACGACGAGGGCCGACGAGCAGGTGGCGGGTAGACGACGATGAGGAGTACACTTCACCTGATAGTCCACCAGATCAGACTAGAGACCGATCGGCTACAGGTATATGAGTCCTTATTGGAATTTGTTCTATGTATGTGTATTTGCTGTGTGATTGTTACTTAGTAACGGCGATTAAGGTGTGTTCACCACCATTGGGAATCTGGAAGTTTAGGACGGAAAGTAGTCATATCCGTAGGTGAAAAGTGAACATTGAGGATTGAAAAGGTTAAAATAGTAATTGTGGAGTCAGAAGAGTAAGAGACCCTTTCTAATTCGGAGGGAGATGTGTTATGAGAACATTTCGAAATCTGTTAAGACTTCAACTTACTCCAGATTATGTGATAAAGGTCATGCGGTGAGGTGAACGCTATCATACTAGCATTAAAGCATCGTATTTCATCGAGTTCCGAGGTTAAGCGTGTCAGCGAGAGAAATTTTGGGATGGGTGACCCCCTGAGAAGTATACTAAAAGTCCTATAAATTCAGATATGAGAGACAAATGAGAAGCTAGAGTAGCCCAAGGGAAATTAGCGTATACAGAGTGGGCAGAAACCTTAAGAGGTCATATAGGACGAGGCATCGAACCAGTGAAGAGAAAAAGGGTGCATCACAGCTCTAGAATCAGGGTGAGTTTGAATAGCGTTTGGAAATATTTTGTAAGCAAGATAGTAGTGGTTATATATAGGTATGCACATGATATCCTATACATGGATACACCAGCGGATATGTGTATTCCGGCAACCAACGTTGCGGTAAATGGAAGGCATTAATCGGACAGGGTAACGAAGTCCAGGTGTGACAAAAAAATGGCACAAATGTTACTAGGCAAGCTGATGCTGTTTTCACTACAGGTTAAGCTTGGAAAGTTCTAATACAACGATATTTGGAAAAGAAAGAAAGTGAGTAGATGGAAGGTAAAGGGATCAAAATGTCGGAAAAAGCGAAAGAGTAAGAGACGTGAGGGAGTGAAGCCTCCAAGAGAGACGACGGGAGAAGCACGAGACTATTTGGATAAAAATTTAAAGGTAGGCGTATGAGAGGGATAAAGTGTGGTAGTAGGGAACAGAAGAGGAATGTGTGGGGTTGGAAGAACAGGCTTCGACTAGCGGGACTAAAGGATAGTGACCACAGCGAGGAGTGTGAACTAAGAGAAAGAATGAGTAGGCCTTGCAACGCTGCGGAGAGATTTCCAACTCTCGAAAGATATATTTATAAAAGGACAAGTGGGTAGCCATCTCGGTATAGTGGCCTCGGATATAGAGAGATTTTCCGAAAAGATGATTTAAGAATAGAACGGATTTGCGCGTTCGAGGTAATATCTCGCTGTGAATGTATACTGATTATATAACCGGACAAGGTGACCATAAAGAATAAATATCCCCTCCCCAGGATTGACGATTTATTTGACCGATTGCAGGTGCTAAGTGTTTCTCGAAGATAGACCGCCCGGTCGCTATCACCAAAGCGGGTAAGAGAGGCGAGATATTCCAAAGATCGCATTCGAACCCGATACACGGCATTATGAGTTAGGGTGATGTCTTTTGGGCTGACCAATGTCCCAGCAGTGTTTATGGATCTGATGAATCGAGTATTCAGGCCGTTTCTAGATATGTTCGTGATGGTATTTATTGATAATGTCCTGGTTTATTCACGATCAGAAGAGGAGTATGCAAATCACCTGAGGACGGTACTTGGGGTGCTCCGGCACCAGAAATCGTATGCTAAGTTCTCCAAATGTGAATTCTGGTTGACTTCAGTAGCATTCTTGGGGCATATCATCGGAGCTGTTGGCATTCGAGTAGGTACACAGAAGATTGAGGCCGTAAAGAATTGGCCTAGACCTACGACACCTACTGAGGTACGTAGTTTTCTGGGATTAGCAGGATATTACAGGAGATTTGTGGAGAAGTTTGCTTCGATTTCAGTGCCTTTAATGAGGCTAACTCAGAAGGCGACTAAGTTCCAGTGAACTGATGCTTGTGAACGAAGCTTCCAGTTGCTGAAAGGAAAGAAATGGTTCGTGAGATTCATCAGCTAGCTATTCTTAGAGTCCGTCTGGCTGGTTCTGGAGATACTGGGATTTCTGTCCGAAAAGTTGCCGAATCCTCTATTATGGAAGAAGTAAAGCGACGCCAATATGAGGACCCTATTTTGGCACGGTATAGCGACACAACCCTTGGAAAGGAGAAGACTCCATTCGAGATTTACATCCGATAGAGTACAACTACATAAGGGCAGATTATATGTACCTGAAGTTGCAGGGCTGCGGCGATAGGTTATGATAGATGCATATTATGCCCGTTATTCTATTCATCCGGGATCAACAAAAATGTATCATGACCTCAGATGCTTGTACTGGTGGGATGGTATGAAGAGGGACATAGCAGAGGTTATTGCTCAGTGCCCCAAATTGCCAACAGGTTAAGATCGAACATCAGAAGCCTGGTGGATTGTTACAAGAAATGGAGATTCCGACTTGGAAGTGGGAAGTAATTAATATGGACTTCATTACAGGTTTACCTCGCACTCACAAGTATGATTCCATATTATCGTAGGTAAGCTGACAAAATCAGCCCATTTTCTTCCAGTCAGGCTACTTATTCAACTGAGGACTATGCAAGGTTATATATTAAGGCGATAGTAAGACTTCACGGAGTTCCCACATTTATTATATATGTCAGAGGTAGCTGGGATGATCATTTACCACTTGTCGAGTTCGCCCATAATAATAGCTACCATTCTAGTATCCAGATGGCGCCGTATGAGGCTTTGTATGGTAGGAAGGTGCAGGTCACCGATTGGCCGGTTCGATGTTGGCGAAACTAAGTTAATTGGCCCAGATATGATTCAACAAGCAGTTGATAAAGTGAAACTCATTCAGGAACGGTTATTAACAGCCCAAAGTCGACAGAAATCGTATGCAGATAATCGACGTCGACACTTAGAGTTCCAGATCGGCGATTGAGTATTCCTGAAAGTATCACCCATGAAGGGTGTTAGGAGATTCGGCAAAAAGGGAAAGCTGAGCCCGAGATACATTGGACCTTATCAGATCGTCCGTAAGGTAGGCAAGGTCGCCTACGAATTAGACCTACCATCTGACTTGGGAGCAGCCTATAGCCATACTGGATCGTCAGGTGAGAAGGTTGCATACTAAAGACGTAGCTTCCGTTAAGATATTGTGGCAGAACAATGACAGGGAGGATATGACCCGGGAAGCCGAAGAAGAGATGAGGAATAAGTATCCTAAACTCCTTGATTGGTTATGTTGATTGATTGATGAACCGTGCGTGATAGCTATAAAAGAAACTCCCCCGAAATGCTTATAAGACCCCGTAGGACTAGTTTAACATTCGAGGACGAATGTTCTAAAGGGGTGGGGGAGGATGTTATATCCCGTATTTTGTACATTGGGATGATCCGAGCTAACCATGATAAGTTAAGGACAAGATTATTCCGGGATACGAGGTTGAGACTTTTAACCTCCAATTTTGTTTTAAGGCATAAGTTGCATATGATTTTATTGGTATGGAATATTAAGGAAAATTTGGGGTTAAAAGTGAATTATGAAAAGTTATTATTTCATGAAACCAAGCCAATGTGGCCGTGTGGTGTAGTGTGGGTTCCCACCCATGGCTTGGCTAATTTTAATTGATCCAAGCCATGTGTGGGGATATGGTACACTTGGATGAATTATATATGTGGACATTAGATGACTAGCAAGACTAATTCATCATTTTACAACTCTAGAAACTTGGAGAAACATGGAGGAAAAGAGAAGACCATATTCGGCCATGGCTGGCCGAATTTGATGTCTTCAAATTGATCAAAAAAAATATTTTCTTCTAGATTTTCAACTCATTGGAAGGTCCTTATTGACGTGGAGTGGTTGTTGGAGCAAGCAAACCATTCATTCTTGCAAGGTTCAACAATAGCCAAGTTGAGGAACTAAGTGGAAAAGGTAAGGTTCAATCTCCTTTTACATGTGTTATGGATGATTTGTGCATGTTGTAGTGTGTAGAAATGAATGAAATTCATGGAACCATGGGTGTTGGTGCTTGGCCGAATATGGGCTGTTTTTGTGTAGAAGGAATGAACAAATTTTACTTAGTATTTTGGTTGTTGTTGTTGTGGATTCTATGATGCAAATGAATGTTTAATGGTTCAAGTTGAAGTTGTAACCGTTGTGGGGCTGTTTTAGAAGACAATGTGATTTGAATATAGTCTCTTGTATTTATGAGAATGAAGTTGTTAACGTGTGGGTTGTTGGTGTAGTTCACGAATTTGGAAGAAAAAAAATGTGTTGTTGTTGTTCCTATTGAAGTTGGAAAGGTTTCGGGTGGTGTGGTATGTTGGTTGGGTTGTTTTGAATATTGTGCGGATTGTGTGAAGTGTTCTTGAGTCTTGTTTGAATGGTTTCGGATTAGTACTTGAATGTGTGTGCATTGGTGTTGGCTTGATTGTATGTGGTTAATTTGAATATAAATGGAATGTTGTCGAATTATGTAGAAAAGAATTATTAACGTTAGAATGCGCTTTGAATCAATTGTTGATTTTGTTAGTATGGTTGTTGGTATTGTTGTTGATGATTTGGCCGAGTTGAATTCTCGGGATTGTTGAGTTTATAGGGAAAATGCTGCCCAAATTTCTATAAATAAAGTGCTAGCTTAGAATTGGATTCCTAAGTGCCTATGGCTAATGTTTGGTATCTAATGACGTTATTGTAGATCTTGGAAAGTCCGAGACTTAAATTCGGATTAGCTTAGGAAGCGAACGAGGTATGTAAAGCTTATCCTTTCTTTCTTTTGGCATGTCCTAGATGTAAGTATGATACGATACGAGCCTCGGGGTAACTCTACTCTTAAGATCCGAGCATGTCTACGATTCTTATTCACTTCTTGATATTCGCACTCTTAATGTAGTCGAGCTATTGCCCTCAAGTCTTTTGTATGTCTGGATAATGAATGTTGCATAAAGAGTTTTTATTCCTAAAGTGTTCTATAACGTATAGTGTCCCTAACTTTCATATATGGTCTCGGATTGCTATGATATGTTCAGAGGATTCTATAATGAATAATGCCCGTAACTTTCATGTGCGGGCTCGGATTGGCTTGATACATGTTTATGATCCCGAGACGTTATGTGACATATTTCGTAATGATATTTCAAGAGTCCTAAGTGTGACTATTATTCGGATGCTCGAGCGTTGATTTGTCTACTTACCTATCGAGTCCTAAAAGATGATTTATGTGCATATGGTTTCTCACTACTCTGCTCGTGCATACTGTTGTTACATCTTTCACCGAGTCCCGGCCGGGTATGTATTCGTGCACAGCTCATCGCATTGTTCACCGAGACCCTCACTAGGGGCCGGTACAAGATATTTATATGATGATATGATGATGGCGCCGCCCACAGGATGGGCCGAGTATGATATATATGATGGAGACATGATCTCATTCACCGAGTCCCTCACTTCGTGAGGGCCGGGTACTCGTATATATGTGATTACTTCACCGAGTCCCTCACTAGAGAGGGCCGGGTACGGTATATATATGATTACGTTCACCGAGTCCCTCACTGAGGGCCGGGTACGGTATATATATATATATATGATGATATGATGACATGTATTTGATGATCTTATTTACCGAGTCCCTGTTGGAGGGCCGGGACACGTTATATAAGCATATGTACAAGATGATTATTCACTTATGTTTTTGAGTCTCATAATGAATTGGATATGATATGGACATGCATGATTTATGTCTCAAAGGCGAGCCATGTGGTTTTCTGGTTACTGTACTAATTTTCTATACTTCTTACTTCAGTACGATTCTGCTTACTGCATTCCATGCTTTACATGCTCAGTACATATTCCGTACTGACCCCCTTTCTTCGGGGCTGTGTTTTATGCCCGCAGGTACAGATACCCGTTCTGGTGATCCGCCAGCTTAGGATTTCCGCTCAGCTATCTTGGAGCGCTCCCTTGTTCCGGAGCCTATATTTTTGGTACAGATACTTTCATTGTATATATGTATATGTATATGGTGCGCGCGTGGCCCCGTCCCGTCACATGACTCGTTATTACTCTTAGAGGTCCGTAGACATATATATATGTGGGTTGTGTGGAAAGTTATCAGTACAGTTATGTCCGTGTGGCTTCCGCGCGCCGGACGTCCCCCGTATTATGATATCCTTACCGGCTTATGTGCTATAGTATTTGCTGAAAGTTGTGCCGAGGAATTAAGACAACGGGGTAAGACATGCTCCTTGGGGGCTAGGTTGTCACTCCCAGAGGGGCTAAAAGGCGAATAT
>NW_026713175.1:0-28920 GCF_029784015.1 Lycium ferocissimum
CAAATATAAAAAATTTCTCTAGAAGGGAAGCCCTCAAGAACCTAACCTTCTCCAAGGTTCCTATTTCATACAAGGTAAGTTAATGGTTTCCAATATTGATTAGAACACCCCAATACTCTTATTAACAAGATTAAACCTTTGGAATTCGTAGATTCTTGCTTGAGTCTTCATCTTGGACAAGAAACCCTAGAATCTGAAATTCAAGAATTGGATACCAAAGGATAAGGCCTTCCTCCCACAATCGAATATTGTCATCAATTTGGTATTTAGAAGTGATAAATTCTTAATTTGTAGTTGGTGAATATGGTAGAGAATCATTAATGATTTTATTGGTATAATGGTTGGTTAGGAGATGTTATTGACCTCATGGTTGATGAAGGTAGATGTTATATATATCTATATGAGGATGTAGTATCATCTAGTAGCAGAGAGATGGGTTGTTGGATGAAGAAACACCATTAATGAAGGTTGTGGAGCATAATGCCCACTAGGTGATTAATAAAATGCTTTGATGACCAAACCATGAATATTCTTGCTAATATTGGTTCCCTTTGACATAAGTTGTTGTAGATTAAAGTCGTTAGGGTGAAAGAACATTGTAGTATGCTTAAAGGACGAAATTAAGGTATGTAAGGCTAACTCTCTACATGTGAGAACATCATTGTTCTTCCCCATGCCTCGCCAGTCATGATTATTATGAATTAGTATCAGCAGTAGAGTTATGCCCTAGTTTCATGGAAAGCCTTGGAATTTATATACTTCAAACGTTATAGCTTCGTACTACGTTCATGTATGTCATTGCAAAATTCGTGAACTCTGTACATAATCTATGTATGCTTATGTTTGATATTCCATGAGTCTCAGTCATGAATCACGAAATACCTATAAATACTAAATACTCTAATTCCATGAGTTCATGTCTCTTGATAGTAATGCTCAGTATCTATGTTAGAACTATAATAAGATGAACCTATGATTTCACAAACTCATGCCATGAATTACAAAATAATGATTTCACATATACTTGGGCCTAAGGCCACATATGATATAGTATTGCTTGGACCCGAGGCCACATGTTATAGACTATTGTTTGGACCCGAGGCCACATGGTATACACTATTGTTTGGGTCTGAGGCCACATGTTCTATACTATTGTTTGGGCCCAAGGCCACAAGTTATATTTGGGCCCGTGGCCATATATTATACACTTATAATTAGGCTAGAGGCGGTAGTTTATGAAATCATATAAACAGGTGATTTCCCTTTGTTCAGTAAGGGGAACTTATCATTGTGATTCTCATATTCAGTTCAGTTATCCTTATGTTTCAGTTTCAGTCCAACTTTGAATATTCAGTTATCACTTATGCTATGATTTGGGATGCCCATTCCCCCGAGCACCCCACAGTTATTTATTCATTAAGTTTGTTTACATACTAGTGCTACATCCCTTTTGTCGGGGGCACTGCATTTCACGATGCAGGTGCAGAGAATCAAGGTGACATGACTTCTTATTAAGACATTGCTTGTATCAGCATACTGGTGAGCCCACCTCATTTGGGGTATTATCTTTACTTTTAGTTATAGATTAGACAGTTGAGATATGTTGTGGCCTTGTCTGCATTAACAATAAGTTTCTTATTCACGTCAGAGGCTCAAAGACTAGATTAGCAGTGGAACCAGTGTTGTTCAAATATTGTGTTAGCCGTGGTGGCTACATTTTACATTCTTACACTATTTCAGTATTTCTATTTAAAGACAATATTCAGATACTTCAGTAATCTTATTTATAAGATTCAGTCAGACTTTCAGTAGCTCAGCATGTTTATAAATCATAATCCGCACAGTCATGTTTCAAAGTTAAGTTCATTCATGTGTGTCCGCTCGTTCCAGCAGCTCAGGTACCAGGTGTCTGTCCACCCAGGCCCAGGTTTAGCGCATGACAAGCTCGATATCAGAGCACTAGGTTCAAGTGTCCTAACAAGTTTATGCAGTGGTGTCTAGTAGACTTCCCTTTATGTATGTGTGTGTGTGCACCACATGTAAATTGTTAATTAGCATGACATTCAGGATTGTCTCACTTCTTTCTACTCTATATCGTTCCACGAAGCTTGGAGAAGTAAGTTACCTTCTCTTTCTATTGAATTCCATACGTATCGAATGCGCAAGCAATGAGCATGGAGCTCAAGGCTCGGGTGAGGATGGTCACCCATTGAGGTATAATTATGAAGTGTCTGATAGTAACAAACGAGACTTGAGATGATATTAAAAGTGGAATAAAGTGCATGTCGCCCAAGAAGGGGCAGTTGTATTATGGATGTGAAAGTCGGATAGTAATGACATACTTAAGAAGGGGAAAATGATGACTTCATTGAATAGGGTTGGAAGAAATTTAAGGAAAGGAAGAGGGATGAGGAATTGTAGAAAGAAAAAGACAGAGAAATCAGCAAAAGAGCTAAGTCTGCAAGAAACTTTAATCATGGAGGATCTTAGGAAGGTGGAGGCAGACGGTTTTTCAACAGGAGGTCATGAAGACCCACTTCATCTACAGGCAGTGCACCAGTCCTGAGGTCTAAATATGATCAGAAAGGTTAGCTCAGGCAGAAATAGAGTTTCAGAGCACCAGGCTCTCAATCACATGCTAGTGTGGGCCACAGAGGATTTCAGAATCCTATGTGCAATAAGTGTGGTAAGAGACACCAAGGGGTGTGTCGTTCAGGCCTAGGTGGATGTTTTAGGTGTGGCCAGCAGGATCACTATCTAAGGGATTTCCCATCAGCGAAATAGGGTACCGTAGCTAATGTGGCCCAGTCTATAAATTCAGCAACTCCTCGTAATTCTCAAGCCAAAGTAGGGCGTAATGCAGCTAAGTCTAGTAATACAGGCCTCTATAAGAATAGCTTGTATTCTTTAGCAGGTCGTTAGGACTCAGAGGCATCCTCAGATGTCGCCACAGGCATGACGATAATAGTTATAATGTAAGACCCCATGGGGCAATATGTTATGATTTTAGCCACAGGGGCATAAATTGATTACCATGGTTTTGAGCAAAAAAGAGCCCAATGGTAAATTACCAATGATTCTAAATGTTTTGATTTTATAAAAGAAGTATATTTTTGTACGATCCATGTACATGAATGAGAAGATATGCTATACGACATGAGAACCATGAGCAGACGATATTGAATTTCTGGGAATAGTTTTAATTTGTTTAAGATTATTCAGATCGGAACCAGAGAGTACAACATTAGTAAGTTACTATGAAAAGGAGGTATTATTCAGAGATAAGAAGATGTGGCAGTTCCCTTTTAGGTTATAGGACTTAGTGCTTACCCTAATGGATATAGTCTTATATGATGTTGAAATGTATAGAAAGTTCGGGGTTACGTATTTCAGGTTTTTGTTTAAGAGAGGTGTAATTGCCCTAAGTGTGATCTTAGTTCAGAAAGATAGTATATGATCGTAGAATAGGGTCGGCTGATGAGGGGAAGTTAGAAATAACCTTATGCTTCATTTAGTATTCAGAGCAGAATAAGAGAATATGATGCTAGCAAATGTTTAGTAGAAGAATAGTAAGTAAGTTTTAAGAAGATATAGACGATGATTAAAGGTCGTAAGCCAAGTATGGTGGTGTGACAAAGTTTCTGGTTAGGAAGAAGCAAAAGCTAATGAAGATGAGTCTAGGATTATAATGAATGTATAAGTCCTATGATTATGCCTTCACTATGAAAAGTGAATTGACAATTTTAGCAAAGCTATTAGAGGTACAATTTGATTTCCTTAGTCAGATTAATACTAGTGAGTGGCTAATGGTTTGCATACACTCAAATACGTGTTTGTATCCAAAGGGTTTAAGTTATATTCCAAGTAAAGTGATAAGTGGAGAATTAACCAAATAAACAGTAAGAGAGAAAATTACATAAGAATAATTGTCATTATGATTGGGTATGACAGTTATAAATACATTAGTTATCCGCTTATGTAAGTAGCTCGCCTTTTTCTAGAAAAGAAGATTGCTCAAAAGTGAGTCTAAAGATGAGTAGTCAGTCATTAAAGTATGACGAATTGTAGAAGATTAAGGAAAGACAGTTTGATCTCCACAAAAGAGAAGAATCTGCAAGTGTAAGACCTTAGCCTTTGGTCTAAGGGGGAGATGTGTAAATTGTTAGTTAGTCTATGAATTCACATACTTATGCCATGAATTACAAAATGATGAACACTTATACTTGGGCCCGAGTCCACATGTTATATACTATTGTTTGGGCCCGAGGCCACATGTTATAAATTATTGTTTGGGCATGAGGCCACATGTTATAGACTATTGTTTGGGTCCAAGGCCATATGTTATATACTATTATTTGGGCCCGAGGCCACATGTTATACAATTATAATTAGGCAAGAGGCCATAGTTTATGAAATCATATAAACAGGTGATTTCTCCATGTTCAGTAAGGGGAACTTATCACTATGATTCTTATGTTCAGTTCAGTTATCTTATGTTTTAGTTTGAGTCCAGCTTTCAGTATTTAGTTATCACTTATGTTATGATTTGGGATGCTCATTTTTCCTAGCACCCAAAAATCATTTATTCTTTCGGTTGCTTTTACATACGAGTGCTATTCCACAATAATTACATCCCTTTTATGGGGGATTCGTACTTCACAATGCACGTGTAGAGACTCAAGGCAACAAGACTTCTTGTTAGGACATTGCTCGTATTAGCTTACTAGTGAGCTCCATCTCATTCGAGACATTACTTTTACTTTCAGTTATTGATTGGATAGTTTAGGTATGTCGGGGTCTTGTAAATAGTTAGGTTTCTTATTCTCGTCAGAGACCTCATAGACTAGATTAGTAATGCAGTTAGTGTTGTTCGAATATTGTGTTGGCCATGGTGGCTACATTTTACATTCTCAGACTATTTCAGTATTTCTATTTAGATACAATATTTAGATATTTCAGTAATCTTATTTATAAGATTCAGTCAGACTTTTAGTAGCTTAGTATGTTTATAAATTACATTCCGTACAGTCATGTTTCAGAGTTAAGTTCAATCATGTTGATTCGTTCGGTCTAGCAGCGACTGTGCACCGGGTACCGGTTCGCCCAGGCCTAGGTTCGGGGTGTGACAATTTCATACCAGGAGACACAATTCTTAACTCGTGTTTGGTGGTCTGTACAGCGGGCTATCGGTATTCAAATAGAGCTTAACATACCTTTTCACTCACAAATTGATGGTAAGTCTAAAATGACTATTCAGATCCATGAGGAGATATTGAGTGCATGCGCTATTGACTTAGGAGTTCATTGGGATGAGTACTTGCCTTTGACAGAGTTAGCTTACAATAACAATTACCAGTCTTTTATGCAAATGGCCCAGCATGAGGCTTTTATGGTTAACAGTATCATTCGCTAGTTGTGTGGTTTGAACCAGGTGTAACGAAGTTGTTGGGTTTGGATTTGGTGTAGCAGGCCTTGGAAAACGTCAATTAGATACATGAACTACTTTAAATAGACCAGAGTAGGAAAAAATGTTACTCGGACCGAAGAGTTTGTGATTTCTAGTTTATGGAGGGTGAATGGATACTATAGAGGTTTTCCCCGTAAAAGAAGTGATGATTTTTGAAAAAACAAAAAGAAAAGTTGAGCCCGAGGTACATCTGCTCGTTCGTGGTTTTGGAGAAGTTAAGAGTGGTAGACAATAGGATTGCCTTGCCACCAGTCATCTCACCAGTTCATCAGGTTTTTCTGTATCTATACTTCAGAAGTATGCTCAAGATAACACCAAAATCATAAAATTGGATATATACGGTACAACTGGAAGAGAGCTTAGTTTGTGAGGAGGTTTCGTTAGCTATTTTGGATAGGCATGTTTGAAAGCTAAGATCAAAAGATTTAGTATTGGTGAAAGTGCTTTAGAGGAATCATTCAAGTGAGGAGTATACTCGGGAGGACAAGGAAGATATGCCGAATAGATACTCGCACTTGTTTGGACCCTATGTACATTTCCAGACCCATTTGTGGATGAACAATTGCTTAAGAAGGGGAGAATGTAACAACCTTACCCTTATTTTCAGTTTTAAAGCCTCGATTTATGTTCTGATGACTTGTACTGGCCAACCATACCATTTGAGATTTTTTAGCATGGTTTGGGTTGGGAATCGAGAAATCGAATATGTTCTAGGACATTTTTAAGCCAAAACCACTGTATTACATATCGGAACCTAGTGGCTCACAAATGTGGACACTATGTCACATTTGGGGAAATTGGAATTTGGCATAGGGTCATTTTTGCAAGGACTAGGTCTCAATTGCCAAAGTCTAATCAACATTAACATTCGCTTTTGTGATGGCCTGGACTTCAATTGCGATGTGACCTGAACTGGGTAGTGTCCTCTTTTAAGGAGTACTTGACAACAATTATGAGATCGCATTTGCGAAGTAGGTCACATTTGCGATGTGTGTCTGATATACAAGGATTAGATTTTCCAGATTTTTATCATTTTTTCACCATTTTGGACAAACTAGCTACGAGATTGGTGATATTTTTACTTGGAATCATTATAGAACCTTAATATAATGATTCTACACTTACCCATGATAATTATACTTTATTTTATTCAAAATTTAGCTATTAAAATATGAAAATCAATTTGGGGATTAATCCCTAGAATTGGTAAATTGATGATTTGAGCTAGTAAAATGAGTCATACTGTAATTGTAAGTATAGATTTGGACTCGTGGGATTATGGATAACCCGTTTATGAATTTTGTTTTGAGGTTTGGCCATGTGAGTTCGGAGGTGATTTTGTTTACTTTTTAGTTGAGTTTGATCTAGACCGCATATTAAATTACGAATTGAGCCTAATGACATTATTTAACATCTTTAAGTATTCTTTTGAACTAGAGTTGAGTCGTTCGAAGGGTTCCGGACTTGGAAAAGTTACTCTGAAGGTTAAAGCTTGCTTTGACCGAAGTAAGCTAAGACATTGACCTCAATGAGAAAAATTTCCCAAGTTGAACTTATTTTACCTATATTACGTATATGTGGGTACCGTATAATGTAACGAGTATATATGCGGGAACCGAGTAATATGTGGGACATATTTTTGTTATATGTTGTGTCTTACTTGCTAAATCTATGACATGATTAAATATCATTCTTTATATGCTAGTATAATGTTATAGGAATCCATTACATGCTAGTTTAGCAGTATAGATTATATATTTGGACTGATTTAATCATGTATTGTGCACATGTTTATTCATTTTGCTTATATTTTTCACATTAAGATATGAAGTTTGGCATGCGAGTTGACCACTGTAGATTGAGTTATGGGTATATGAGTTGGCCACAACCCGGTGATTGCATTTAGGATGTGCAAGTTGTCCACAACACGAATATTGCATGTGGATTGATCCGTCCCTCGTAAGTCATCACTTGTCTGGAAGAGCCCTTAATAGTGTGCAAGCAGGTGTAAATGGTTGAAACTGTTAGTTTTCGAGTAACGGTTGAATCTTTATCACACATATTGATTTCTGTTACTTGATTATATATTTTTCATTAAATACTAATGTTGTGGATATTTGATTTATGCAATATTTGTGTGATGTGCTTATTATTATGCTCATAATAACTACACAAGTTTGGAAAGTAAGTATTTTCTATATGACTGTTGCCACTACTTTGTTGGGGGCAGTATTAGTGGATACTGCTCGTACTCACCCCCTTTTCTTTCCTTCATCTTATGTGCAGATTTCGGTTCGAACACCATCAGAGAGTGAACTTTGTAGATCACTTGAGATACCAGTTGTGAGCTGCCAACTTGCTCATGGTAGCTTAGGATCTTATTTCTATTTATTCCCATTTAGACAAATTATGTATCTTTTACAACATTATATTATTATACTCTTAGATGATCGCAACTATTATTACCCATTCCTTCTTGTATTTTTTTAATAGCATTATATCTACGTTATTTTTCTATTTTAGACTTTATCATCTAATATTGAGAATGGATTAGTTGTTTATTGTGTTTAGATTTAGTGGACACATGATATGTTGGATATCATCCCAACTTAAGTAAATCATATCGTAACATTATGGGAGTCAAATCTAAAATCATTGAAGAAAACTAAATTATGGGGCCAACTTCCGTATCACAACTTAAGTAAAAAATTTATTTATTTTTTCTCATTTACTACGAGACCCACAGATACGATTTTGGCAAAAAAATGCTACCGTGTCACATGTATTACTTGTCAATTGTCATGTCTAATTCAAAATAAAAAAATTCCATGAGATAATAGAAACTAGGTACGTAATAATTTATCCTTGTTTAAAGAGAACAAATAAAAAACTCCGACAAGGCAACGACTAAACTTGGAACGACTGGACTAGTTGGAACCTATAAAAAATTTCCACGGGATAATAGAAACTAGGTACGTAATAATTTATCCTTGTTTAAAGAGAACAAATAAAAAACAAAAACAAAAATAAAAAACTCCAACAAGGCAACGACAACGACTAAGAGCCTGTTTGGATGGGCTTATGCCTAAAGTACATTTTATGTTTATAAAAATTTAAAAAAATAAGTTGGGGTAGTCTAACTTATTTTTTAGAACTTATATTTCGCTTTAGATAATAAAGTCAAATGGGCCCAATTATTTTTTTTTATCTTATTTTAAGACAAAATGACTTTAGGTGAAAACAAACACTCAAAAAAAAAATTTGAAAACGCCTTATAAAGAACTTATAAAAAGCCAATCCAAACGGACTCTAAACTTGGAACGACTGGACTAGTTGGAGCCTATTTTTGGGTAGAGAAGGAAGTAAAATACCTAATCACACCAACTGGCTCTCCCAATTTTGTTTCATTCTTTCACACAAAGCATCACATCACCACCACCCCAAAGCAAGCATTCACAATAATCATTCTCTCTCTGGCGCAAGAAAAAAAGACATGACAATTTGCGTTATTATTCCCCCAATTGAAAACACTCTTCACATGCTTTTCCTGCTCAGGAAATGTATTGTTCATCATACTACTATTTCTTGTTGGCCCTCCAAACCCTTGTGATCTCTCTTTTTCAAGATTCCACTTTCCCATTTATATTTATCTCTATACATACACTTAACCTCATCTCATCTTCAATATACACAAAGCCAGCATCTTTTGTTTTCTTCAACATAGTGCCACTCTGGTAACAACTTACAACCCCATAAATTTGTTGTTGTTGTTGTTGTGGTTTTTTTTTAAAAAAATTTTCTGCATTTTTCTTATCGAACTTACTCAAAGCTGATTCCTTTATGTAGTGATTAATGTAGCAAACAAGATTTTTCTGCATGCTCTATTTTATCATTTACTTTATAGATTTTCATTCTTTCTTTGTTTTTTTTGGGCATGTTAGAATTAAACGGGTCTAATAAATGGGTATTGAGGATTTAAATATCCAACCCAACTAGTTCGGAATTGAGGCTTAGAGCCTGTTTGGGTTGGCTTATTTTAGTTTCTTTTAAGCCAAAATAGTTTTTAAGCACTTTTATAGTGTTTGGGTAAGATAAAAAAGTGCTTAAAAAGCACTTGTTTTTTAAGCCAAAATAACTAAAATAAGCCAACCTTACTTTATAAGCCATAAGTTATAAGCCTATCCAAACAGACTCTTAGTGGTGGTAGTAGTAGTAGTAGTAGTAGTAGCTGTACTAGGTTTTGGTGTTGATTATTAGTTTCTTCCCTTTTGTGGTTTAGTCTCAAAGCAGTGAGCTTTTCTTGTCTGAAACAGATATATTTCTTTTCCGGTTTTGAGTGTGAAGGATATTTAGGTTAGATTTTAGAGTTTTATCTAATTTTTAAGTAGGTCTAAAACAATTAATTGAATTTAAGTTTTTCCATATATTCTTTATTTGTTACTATGTTAAAATTAATGATCAAGCGAAATGTTTGGTAGAAAATGATTTTGTCGTTAGCATCATATATGTTGGAATCTTAATATATACTAGCTTAACCCGAATAAAGGAGGGTGCGGTAGGCTGACGGCTAGTGTAAAAGTAGTCTAATTAAGGTAAATCCTCATAATTGATTGAAATGTTGCTAGTCAGACTTATTAGCCTTGCAATTTAGGCCGTTGTTTATAAGATTATAATTTGATTGTTACTATGTTAAAATTAATGATCAAGTGAAACTTTTGGCGCAAATTGATTTTGTCGTTAGAACAATATATGTTAAAATCCTAATACATACTAGCTTAAATTTTGAGGGCGCAAGCCCCATAAAGGAGGGTACGGTAGGCTAACTGCTAGTGTAAAAGTAGTCTAATTAAGGTAAATCGTCTAAATTCATGTAACCGACCCTAACTAGTATGCGTTTGAGGCATAAATGATTGAAATGTTTTGAAATGTTGCTGGTCAGATTTACTGGTATTTAATAGCTTTGCAATTTAGGCCTTTGACAACGTTGTTGATAATTTTATGAACGCGATAATTTGATTGTTGTAGGAATGAAAAGAGCAGCGTACTACAGCTGTGTAGCCCAAATGCAGGATCATTGGCCTATCAAGAAGGCTCTGACATTGTCTGATGTAGATATCACTCATCCATTCCTCACTTTGTCTAGGCAACAAGTGGAGAATCACATTGTGTTGCATATGACAACAGAAGAACAGGAGCATTTGAGAGCCCAAGGCCAAGTAGATTTTAATGCCCGAGATGATGATACAGGTGAGATGTATGTGATGAAGTTGAAATGGCGGGGAAGCTATTACAATCTTATCGGTAAGTGGGGCAGAGTTGTACGAGGGAAAGGACTTGATGTTGGGCAAGAGATTAAAATACGTTGGGAAAATGGGTGCTTACACTTCTCAGTCCCACAGCAGCAGATTGTTGCAGTCCCACCAATTCGGATGGTTGCCGCACCAGTAGTGCAGGACCACTGGCCCATTAAGAAGATCTTGACCCTCTCTGATGTCGACACTAATCATCCATTTCTCCCTCTGCCCCGTCGATTAGTTGAGGATCATATCCTTGTGCATTGGACACCTCAGCAACAAGAACAGCTGAGGAAGGAGGAGCATGTGAATGTAAATGCCCGGGATTATGATACCGGCGAAGCTTATATAATGAAATTTAAGTGGAGGGGGAATTACTGTAACCTTATTGGGAAATGGGGAACAATAATTCGGCAGAAGGGACTTGGTGTTGGGAAAGAGATCAGGTTGCGCTGGGCAAATCAGTGCTTGTTCTTTTCAGTTCCCCAGGAGCGGTTTGTTGCCACAGCCTCGGGGATGGATAACTGGCCTATTAAGAAGGCACTTACATTGTCTGATGTGGATACCAATCATCCATTTCTTACTTTGCCCGGCAAGGCTGTTGAAGATCATATTCTTTTTTATTGGTCACAGCAAGCCAGAGAACAACTGAGAAATGAACATCAGATGAATATTAATGCTCGAGATGATGACAATGGTGATGCCTATTTGATGAAGTTAAGATGGCGGGGTAGTTATTATAATCTCATTGGAAAATGGGGAAAAATCATTAGAGGGAAGAAACTTCAGGTTGGAATGGAGATCAGACTACACTGGGATAATGGATGCTTATTCTTCTCAGTTCCTCAGTTATAGCATTGCCCAACCTGTAAATGTAGGTGAACCACCAAATCGCTTTTCACATTTCATGCATCATTTCAACACACTGGAAATTAAACTATTTCAGACGATAATTCATTGAAGCAGTGGCTTGGCAGAGCTGGATTTAAATCTGTCCAGGCAGCAAGTGACTGACCAAGCACAAATTTTGTCAGGTGATGCAATGCAATGCAACAGTTTTACTTCTTATACTAGTCCTGTGAGGGTGTAACAAGTGGCACCTTTCCTCCTGGGATAGTTCCACCCTTGCCTTACCTTTTGCGTGTAGTTTGGATTGGCAAGTTGATGTTATAGGATTGGTTTTTCATTCATTTGAGCTTTGATATTCCCCATCGTTTTATCCCAATATTTCCAAGTTGTAAGGCTATGGCTCCCTTATTTTGTTTTCATGTTTGATGCTTCACTGCATTTGGAAAGGCATTAATTAAATGCAACTTCTTTTCATCGATAAAAGCTATCATTACTTGTAAAAAATAGAATAAAAGCAAACAAAATCTAACAGTGCTTCAGCATCATTTACATGTTTGAAATTACACCAAGAATGAAATCAAAAGTAAGCAGTCAGCTTTAATCTTCATGATTTACTCTTCCCTCATATACCTCAATTTCTTTCTTTTCCACAAAGTCCACCATTACATGCTGGGATAGTGTGCCAACGTTTTCTCAAGTCCTTGTTCCTTCCTTTGTTGTTCCAACATTCTACCAGCTCAGATACATGACTCATGTTCCTGAACATTCACAACTTCATTTGACTGTGCTGATTTGATGACTTATCCAGTTTAATCATTTCCTTCCAAATCCCATTTCAAAGAATTGTTTGAGCAAAAGCCAGCTTACATAGTCATGTTGTTTTTCAATGTCGAGTTTGCATGTTATACCTGATTCTTTTTCCCTCCTCCAGCTGTCTAAGCATTCATTTGCTATGAGCACCGCATATAATTTGTCTCCTTTTAATACATCCGATCAACCTGTTTGGAAACAGCTTTTTCAATCTTTCGGTGAGGAGCTTTGCAAATATCTTATAGAAGCTATCAACATGGCTGATAGGTCTAAAATCCCTTTAGATCAATATGGTTTGTGTTTTGAACTCCTGGAACTCCCCATCTTTTCGTGGTTTCAATCTAGAATGCCTTCCAACAGCGATGTTCAAGGAACACATGCGCACAATCACACACAAAATGTTACTCCCTCTGTCCCATTTTATGTGCCATACTTTCTTTTTTAGTCTGTCCCAAAAAAAAAAACACTTTTTTATAGCCATAGAAATCTCGTGCAATGTTTTTTTTTTTTTTTTTTTCCTGAGAAGGTAACAGTAATGTTTAAAACAACAAGTTTCAAAAATCTTTATTTCTTTATTAACACTCTGTGCCTAGTCGAGAGTAAAATTTTCTTTGAAGTTGGGTGGGGGTATCAATGTGGATAAAATTCGTTCGCAGTCCCAAACAGTGTGTGTCCAATCTCCACTTTTCCATGGGACCAAAGCAAATGCGAATGTAGGCCGAACAGGGGTTGGGTTGGTGTGTTACTGTGGGAGAAATTTTCTCAGTCCCAGACATTGCATTTTCTAACCTGCCACTTATCTAGCAGACAAGTTGAAGACAAATGTGGGATGAAGCAGTACTTTCTACGAGAAGACAGTTTGGTCTTTTGATTTCTATTCTTAGAAAGTTTCTTATTTTAATTACTCTCTTGGTGGTCGAACTTGAACTAGATTATTTTGGTCCCGTTTCCTGCTTGTTGATTAATACTTATATGGTGGCTTCATTTACTTTTGTTTCCCTAACTAGTTTTTGTCCAAGATATTTGTAAATATTCTATAATTATTGACTTAATTCAGGGAATACACAATATATCTGTTATAATCAATTCGGGGAGGTTGTATTCTGGTAATCTGTGCATTATTTTCTATTTTAGAACCTCTACACACGATTTTACCCTAATAGCTTCAGAGAGAAATCAAGTTGTGCATTCTCAATCTCTCTCTCTCTTTGTCTTACTCTACAGTTCTGAAGGACTCTAAAGCCTGGGCGTTTGGTTATTTTGAGACTAACCGTTGTGTGCAACTTTTTCAGGCTCTTAAGATTTCAAGACAAATTACCCCTGCTATAGTTGAATTCTGGTCAATGATGGATTGTCTGGACTGACAGATTGACTCTGCTGAGCCTTCTGCTGCACATTGCTTATATATAACACCATCTTCTGTTCAGCGTTAATAGCTAGATGATTCCAGCTACTTGGAAGTCTTCAAGCTTGTCATGATCCTTAATGAGCTGTTTCTATTGCAGTCAGTGTGACCTCTACCTTTGCTTTTGCAGAAAAAGGACAGTTGCTTTCTACCAGATGTTTATAAATTGGTTCTTTAGTACAACCAATTGGATATTCTTGTTTTGTGGGAATTCCTTATTACCAAAAGTTACTAGGAACTTCAGGAGTTTTGGGCCCTTAAAGCAGAGACTCGGGAAGCCCTCGGGGCTTTCGTCTATTGGTAAGAGCACAACACGTGATGTGTGGATTAGGTGCACGTCATGAGTTTGAACTCTGCCACAGGAAAGAGCCTAGCGTTTCAGTGGAGAAGGGTAAATGTGTAGGTCCATTATCCACTGAGCTTCGGACAGTGCGCCAATTGTCTCTCGAAGATTTTTCGGTTATCAACTGGAAAAAGAAGAGATTCAGGGAGCCTATACCTTGTGAAAAGAAAGGGTGTATAATTTTTGCAGTCGGGAACTGGTAAAGCTGGGTATCAGAAAGTGACTGCAGCATAGGAGTTATTTTCTGTCATTAGTCTGCTGAAACTGAAAGCACTAGACCCGAACACAGGACTTGATCAAATTGCTTCTCTGGCTGCAAGAGTTTTTTGGCATCTGCTGATGTATCCAAGTAAGCTACAAGCTTCATTAAAGTGACTGTTACGCGGCCGACAGCTGCTGTTCGATTCTGTATGCTGCCTTAAGTAGTGATGCTTTCTAGATCATGATATAGTTGGGGAATCTTTCATTTGTCATATTGATATGATCCGGAATGGTTCAAGTGCTCAATTTTATCCATGGACTTGTACTAGAAGCGGAGACAAGGCCTTTCAAGCTTTAGAAGCCATGTTCATGGAGAATGAAGCTATGGAAGCACTTAAAGAGAGTCATTGGAGGGCCTTCAAGCTATGGAAGATAGCATGGAGGAATAAGTCAAGAGACCAAGAGCCCAAGGCCCAAAGCTTGCCTCTTAAAGTGGCTACAATTACAAACTTGGATGGTTAAAGGCTGGAAGGTGGTTATTTCTGCAAAAGGACCAATTTTCGAAAATAAGCCATCATCCAAGAAGACCAAACAAGACCCTTACTATTTTTGTAATAAGCTAGTTTAGTCTTCTATAGCCTAGTAGTATAAATACTAGACTTAGTCATTTCATTTACTTAGGTGCCGTTTGGCCATAAATATCAAAAACAGATTCACTTTTTTTGGAATTTTTGAAGTTGGAGTTGTGTTTGGCCATAGTTTTTGAAATTGTAGTTTTTGGTGAAATGTAGTTGTAAAAAAGTGAAAAAAGTGAAATTTTTTTGAAAAACAAAGTTTTTCTTGTTTTTGGTATTCCGGAATACAACTTCAAGTTGTATTCCGATATTTATGGCCAAACGCTCAAAAGTAAAAAAAGTGCAAAAAATTTCCGAAAAAAAGTGAATAATTTTTATGGCCAAACGGCTACTTAGATTATGTTGAATTGAGATGAATACTCTAAATTGAGTGATAGTTTGTTTGGTAGAATTAGTGTTAATCTAGTGATTAGTGATAGTTAATCATGGTGCACTCTATTGTTGGCTATGAAACCTTTCCATTGATTTTCAATTGAGTTGTTCATTTGTGGATTCATTTGGATTGTTCTTGGTTGATTATCAAATAATATAGGTTCGTTAGTAGGAATCGATTAGGAGGGCTTAGGTTTCATATACCTAAGTTTGTTGAACTTAGTTGCACCGGTTCATATAACTTTAAAATCTTGTCGTATACACTTTAAAGCTAATGAGTACTCTCCTTATGGTCACATGGACCTCATGTTCACCTTAAGCTTGCGTTAGTCTATTCACAGCACAACGATATGAAATGTCTGAGGTGTAACAATATGTGATACGATCCGGCTTGTGGAAGACACGGATTCAATCAACAAAAATGCGAAAACAAAGATAATAAAGAAATTAAGGGATGAGAAGTGAAGAAATTGGAATGAGAAATAGAGGGATAAAAGCAAGACCCAATTAGTAAAAGAATTATAGGCAAACTTAGGTATATGAAACCTAAACCCTCCTGATCGATTCCTATTAACGAACCTATACTATTTGATAATCAACCAAGAGTAATCAAAATGAATCCACAAATGAACAACTTAATTGAAAATCAATGGAAAAGGGTTTCATAGCCAACAATGGAGAACACCATGATTAACTATAACTAATCACTAGATTAACACTAATTCTACCAAACAAACTATCACTCAATTTAGAGTATTCATTTCAATTCAACATAATCTAAGTAAATGAAATGACTAAGTCTAGTATTTATACTACTAGGCTAAAGAAGACTAAAATAGCTTATTACAAAAATACCCTTAATAAAGTAAGAGCCTTGTTTGGTCTTCTTGGATGATGGCTTGTTTTTGAAAATTAGTCACTTTGCATAAATAGCCACCTTTCGGCCTTTAATCACCCAAGCTTGCAATTGTAGCCACTTTAAGAGGCAAGCTTTGGGTCTTGGGCCCTTGGTGTCTTGACTTCTTCCTCCATGCTATCGTCCATAGCTTGAAGGCCCTCCAATGACTCTCTTTAAGTGCTTTAATAGCTTCATTCTCGATGAACATGGCTTTTAAAGCTTGAAAGTCCTTGTCTCCACTTCTAGTACTAGTCCATAAATAAAATTGAGCACTTGAGCCATTCAGGATCGTGTCATCCTCCCCTTTTTCAAAAAGATTCGTCCTCGAATCCGAACCAAAGCAAAACTCAAGGGAAGACATACGAAAACATGATCCTCAAAATCCGAGGGCTAGCACAAAAGGCAACAACCACACTCTCACTCCTAGGAGGGATAAACTTGTGGCGCATCCACACATCAATAATTATCATGAATACCATTTGCCCATATGAGGTATCAACAAGTTGATTCCTCCAATTTTGTGTCAAGAAGTCACTGGGATCAAAAGGGAAGAATATCCACCTATCATGGTCAAGAACACAACCATCTACCCCGTAAGAACCCCCCTCAACATAAGATGCACCCTCAATACAAGCATCAGCGCCATCATATGCAAATAAGTAGTAAAGAAAGGTGTCACGCAAAACAACTTCATCTATGGTGCCTTCGCATGTAGTATCACAATTAGGTTCAAGAACACAATCAAGCATGCTACTACTAATCCTTTGAACACACAATGAAGAAGTAGCAATTTGTAAACAAACATCACCTTTCTTTTCAAAACATTTCTTCTCCACAAATGTAGTATAATCCCCCAAGGAAATTCCACATCATAAGGAAGAGTGTCATCATCCCCTAGTGGATTTCCAAACACCTTATAGCCTTCCAAAGTGACTGCACTTTCAAAGTTCCAATATGTTCCACTAGGCACTTCATTTTCAATAGCCATGTTATCATCAAATAAGACATTATCATCAAAGAGGAAACAATCACTACATGATGAGGATTCAAAACTAGTGAATTTAGATAAACATCATTTTTCAAAGCACTTTCCGTTTCATGACTATCTACATGACACACAACACTATCATAACCTTTTGTCTCATCAAATGTTAATAAGGTAAGATCAAGAGACTCATCTTCATATGTATCAAATAAGGGTGGTGTGTCATATTCATAATCTTCCACATTATCAACTAGTTCAAGATCACCACTAATTTGAGGTTCATTAAGCACAACACAAAATTCCTCAAATAGTGGATTACCATTACAAGTAAGCTGATCAACATAAGTACCCACACTAGTTGGACTGAAATTGATCTTGCTAGAAGAATCAATTCGGTCATCGCTAGGATTAACTAGTGTGTGAGCTATCATATCACATGACAATGTACTAACATTCAAATCACAAGTGTCAACACTAGGTGGACACAAATTGACCTCACAAGAAGATTCCATCCGGTCATCAATAGGATCAACTCGTGTTGGAACACCCCTATCAACCACATTGTCAATACTAATCAAAGACCAATTAAGCTCAACACATGGTAAAGAATCATTACGCTCAATGCATGGTAAGCTATCTTTCATACTCAAATCGGCATCAAGATCACTCAAAGAAGGAGTATTAGGATAAGCTTTTTTACCTCGATGTGCATTCAAAGGATCTTCTTTACCTTGAGCTACCAATGGTAAGCTCACTTGACCAAATGGAGGGATGGTCTTGGCCTCTATTCTTTATTTCAAGCATGGGAGTTCTTCACATGAAGACTTCTTTAGTAATTTATCCCTTGAGTACTTACAAAAGAGTCTTCACAATAAGATGAAGAAGTAAAAAGGTTAGAATGATGATGTGACAACTCCCTCAGCTCACTCCGCACAACCTCTCATTTTTTCGCTCTAGAGTTGTCACATGGCTCTCCCTTACTCCTCTCAATTTTGTATCTCTCATGTTCTTCAGAGAGGGAATGAGCTCCCAAAATGCCCTTCGAAGGGTTAGGATGACCTTTCACGCCAATCTTCCATTTGGTTGCACAAGGAGCGACTTTCTTTCTTCCTAGCCTTTTTGGAATGTGCTTGGGTCATTTTTCTTTCCATGTGGATTGACAAAGCGACACCTCCAAAATTCCTTTAAGGCACTTCAAGTTTCAATTGGGTTCCCCTTCCTTTCTCATGCTCCAATGCTTTATAAAGAATTCCTTTGAGGGTGCTAGAAGCTAGCTCCACTTTTTTTTTTTTTTTTTTTTTTTTATTTTTATTTTTTTTTTATTTTTAAGTAGTGGTAACATTAAAAAATCTCATCCAACTTGTGTTCCCATTCGAAGTAACATTCTTCATTGGATTTTGGACACAAGGTTGGCCACTCCACTTTGGAATTTTGCACATTTGCAACGAATAGGTTCTCTCTTTCTTGCACAAGTTGAGCCATGCACACCTCGATACTATAAAGAGGAAATGCCAAATTCCTTAACTTAAACATTGTACCTGTAAAACTACCAAACAACGTTAGTAGTTAAAGCTCCTCATGTCACTCGTATTTACACTCAAAGCTTACCACTCAACCTAGTGCTTCTTCCAAAGTTGGTAAAGAATCTCTTATCCCAAATCAATTCACAAGGTTGCTAATTTTTGTGGAAGAATAGAGTCTTGTTAATTGAAAGACGGACGACTCAAAAACTAACGGAAAGAGCCAAAGAAGTTTCAACGATGTTAAAACGAGAAAAGCTTGAAAAGAATTGGCACGAAAGAAATACGGACTCAAGAACTAGTTAACAACCAAGTAAGGATCAATTACTAGTTGTTAATTAGCTAGGAGAATCAAAGAAGTAAGAAGAAGAAGAAGTGAACAAACCTTGGCCAAACACTTAGACAAATTTGGGAAGTTTTTGGGCCAACACTTAGAAAATTCGGAGCTGCTTGTAGCGTTTTGTTAAAACGCACATAACTTTTTGTATAGAGCTCCGATTCACGAACGGTTTGTTGATTTGAAAAGTAGACTCGCTGAACTTGAATTTAGATAGGTTATGGATCTCGTAACTCCTTATACACACGACGATATAACCCCCCCCCCCCCTCCAAAGTTGGTTCAAAATTTGCCAAACTTAAAAAAAATTTCCAAGTGTTAAGAAAAGATCAACTCTCTGAATTTGGGCCCTATGCGTGTGCAGAGGTGCGTCAGGCTGCTGACGCTGATGTGGCGGCTGACTCTTTTTTTTTTTTTTTTTGAAAAATCAGAAAGTTGGACTAAATATTTCTGATTTTTTTTAATTTTATTATTTTCGGTACTTACTTGGGCCCACAAACACTTTTTGACCTCTTGACTTGAAGAATTTTGGATCAAACACTCTTTTGGGTCTTCTTCTTCACTATGAAGATATGAAGATGCTTATGAACTTGAAGAACACCCAATTTCCAAATCACCTTGTTTTTCCTCCAAATTAAAGATCTAGGTTCCCCTTGATGTGTTGAGCAAAACCTAGTATGAATCAAGCTCCAAATCATCCTCAATCACTAAGACCCATTTGGAGTTCTTCAAAAGCTTGAAGGTCTTCAATGGTGATTCTTCAAATCTTGTCCAAATACCTTCAAATTTGAGATCAGGCTAGTCCCTTTCTTTCAAAGGCATGATTCCTACATTATGATTTCCTTTCTACATGTCCATGACCTTCTTACATTCCAAAAGTTAAAAGTCCAAGATTATTAAGAGCTTCTTATGAGATAGAGAAGAGATGTGTTCTATGATAATGATGATGATGTTATTTCTAGAGGTTCCAAAGTTTATGAATTGATACTATTATGAGTTTAATGACCTTGTTTCATAATTTCTTGATGTTATGCATTATTGGCCATCTCACCCCATGATACTAGTTCCTTCAAGGTGATACATAGTGATGATGATTGTTCTATAATATAATCGGAGGGTACCGACCTTACGTCACTCCGATAGAGTTATAGCTTTTACTTGAGCTCTCATGCATGCTTTATTTTATGTGTATGTGAGTTTACACCGTGCCTAGTTGGCGGGGCAGACACCACTACGAATGGCGTAGTGGGCACTATGATGATGATTACACCGTGCCTAATTGGCCGGGCAGACACCACTAGTGGGCGGCATAAGATGGTTACCCCGGCGCGGGAGGCCCGGACGCGGGCTAGCGATGATCACACCGTACCTATATGGTCGGGCAGCTTATTTATATGCATAAATGATATGATGATGTGTTAAATATAAAAGTAGCATGCATGATTCCGCCTTAATAGGCATTCAGTTACAGGTTATCTCTTTATTTTATGTTCTCTTATTTCTTGCTTATGTTGTTATATATGCCTTACATACTCAGTACATTGTTCGTACTGACGTCTTTTCTTTTATGGACGCTGCGCTCATGCCCGCAGGTAGACAGAGAGACGGCACAGATGCCTAGGAGCTTACCAGCAGATATTTAGGAGCACTCCACTATTTCAAAGTTGCCGCTTATTGGTATATTCTTTTTTGTACATATTTGGGGCATGGCGGGGTTCTGTCCCGTCCTTATGATTTCAGTATTCTAGTTGAGGCTTGTAGATACATATGTGTGGGTAGTAGATGTCTCATGATCCTCTTAGTGTATATCTTGTATATCGTTCTGTAGCCTCGTGGGCTTATGTACGTTTATGTTTTGAGAGGTATTCGAAGATCACTTCATGATAAGCTTGTGTTGGGAATCTTTGTATGTTCAGATTGAGTTTGATGATAAGTCTGACAGGTGGTACTCGGTATGCTAGCTCCGGGTACCCATCATGGCCCTCTAGTTGGGTCGTGACAAACGTGGTATCAAAGTAGTTCCGTCCTAGGGTGTGTCTACGAGCCGTGTCCAGTAGAATCTTGTTTATAGGTGTGAAGCGCGCCACACTTATAAAGAAGAGGCTGCGGGGCATTTAGGAATAATGACCGTCTTTCTCCTTCATAGATCGTGCGATAGAGCTATATTCTAAGATTTCTCTCTTCTTTAATTGTACGTTATGATTTCAGTGATGCCAATGAAGAGGAAGGCAACAACCGTCCAGAAGGGCAATACTGCGACAGGAAGGCGGACTAAACAGGAGCCACCGGCAAATATAGAAGAGGGTGAGTCCCATAATGAGGCTCCATCTCAGACTTCTCACACTCTGCCTATTGTAGAGGGGCATGAAGGGGCCTCAGCTCCAGCTCCAATGCCTCCAGTTCCTCCACCGGGTGCTTCGGGCCAGCAGATGACCGAGGCTATTCAGTTATTGACCTAGCTAGTTGCTGCTCAGGCTCAGCGGCAGAGTGCGGGTCTAGGCAATAGAGTAGTTAGTACAATGGCCCGTGATTTTATGAGTTTGAATCCTCCAGAATTTTTCGGGTCAAAGCCGGATGAAGACCCACAGGGCTTTATAGATGAGATGCTGAGGACGCTGAGATTAATACATGCTTCCGATACGGAGTCAGTGGAGTTAACTTCCTCTAGGTTGCGGGATGTAGCCGTTCTATGGTATAATAATTGGATATCTTCGAGAAAGGAAAATGCACCTCTCTCGGTATGGCAGGAATTCGTAGATGCTTTCATCCGCCATTATTTGCCACCTGAGGTCCGTCGGGCTCGAGCTGATAGGTTTTTGAATTTAAAGCAAGGAAATATGAGTGCTCGGGAGTATAGTCTCCATTTCAATTCATTGGCCAGGTATGCTTCGGCCATGGTAGCCGACATAGGAGATCGGGTGCATCGATTTGTGAGTGGCCTAGGGCCACACTTGATTAGGACTGGTTGACAGCTTCACTCCAGGAAAAGATGGACATTTCCCGCATTCGAGCCCGTACTCGATTTGGAAGAGCGACGACGGCGCGCGAGGGTCAGCGTGATATAGATAGAGGGCATAGTAAGAGGGCTAGATCTGCCGGTGCTAGTAGTGAGTATGGAGGGGGTCAGCGGCAACAGTATTCCAGATATTTAGGCCAGTCCATAGCTAGTGCACCTCCTCGATTTGCGGGCAGGAGATTTGACCGCCCCATTTATTCTGGTTTGGGCCAGAGTTCGAGAGTTTCGGGTTTCCAGTTTGGAGGTGACCCTAGTCAGAAGAGACCACCGGTACCGCGATGCAGCCAGTACGGTAGATTACATTCGGGTTAGTGTCGCCGAGGCTCAAATGCTTTCTATGCCTATGGTCAGACTGGGTATATGATGCGTGATTGCCCATCGATGAGTGGTAGAGTTAGGGCCCAGCCTACAGGATTAGTAGCCGGCTCTTCTTCGTTCGTGTCTTTTGGGGTGGACTACCCGTTTCGAGGCCGTGGCGGCGGAGGGTAGTATCCAGTTCGAGTGGCCCCCAGCCCCGTATATATGCATTAGCCGGACGACAAGATCTTGAGTCCTCCCTTGACGTCGTTATAGGTATATTATCAGTATTTTCCTATGATGTTTATGCATTGATTGATCCGGGCTCTACCTTGTCATATATAACTCCTTATATTGTTGGTCGTATTGGGGTGAAACCCGAGCCAATTAAACCTTTTGAGGTGTCTACTCCTGTTGGTGACCCGGTAATAGCTAGACAAGTATATAGAAATTGTCCGATTATGGTATGTGATCGTCGGACTATAGCTGATTTGATTGACCTGGAAATGTTAGATTTTGATGTGATTATGCGCATGGATTGGTTGGCTTCTTGTTAGGCTAATGTGGATTGTAGAACAAAAGTGGTTCGGTTCCAATTCCCAGGAGAGCCATTGCTTGAATGGAAAGGTAACACAGCGTCTCCAAGAGATAGGTTTATTTCCTACCTCAAAGTAAGGAAGATGATTGCAAAAGGCTATATTTATCATCTGGTCCGGGTTCATGTTACCGAAGCGAAACCGCCGACTCTACAATCTGTTCCGGTAGTGAATGAGTTTCCGGATGTGTTTCCAGATGAGCTTCCAGGTCTTCCACCAGAACGGGAGATTGATTTTACTATCGACGTGCTACCGGACACTAAACCTGTATCTATTCCTCCTTACAGAATGACTCCTGCAGAATTGAAAGAGCTAAAGGCATAGTTGAAGGATTTGCTCGAGAAGGGATTCATTAGACCCAGTTCATCGCCATGGGGAGCACCTATCTTGTTCGTAAGAAAGAAAGATGGTTCCTTGCGAATGTGCATTCACTATAAGAAAAAAGGTCTTTAGCGAGGGGAAATTCGGTCGTTAAAAGTCCAAATCCGGTCGCTAAAAGTTAATAATTTGGAGAAAATTTGGTCGTCACCGGTCGTTAAAAGCCCCGACGTTAAAAGTTAACGACCGGTTTTCAGTCCGGTCAGTAAAAGAACATTAACGATGACATATATTCAGGTCGTTGTATGTCCGTTTTAGCTACCGGATTTTCCCTTCGCTAATATGTCATCCGGTCGTTAAAAACTTTAACGACAACAACTAATTCATCAATACAAGTACTTTTAACGACCGAAATTTCTTTCGTTAATTGTATGTTACTTTCAATACCAATACTTTTAATGGCCAAATTTCCTGTCACTAATGGCCATTTCAATATTTGATAAGTCAATCATAAAAGACTTGCACACATTTCCATTCACTATTGTACAAAAATTTATACAACTATGTAATAATAATAATTCCATTGTTAATATAAACAACTATAGAAAGATGTACCATCCAAGTTGTATAATATCATCTTTATCAACTCCTAAAAAGATAAAAATTGCAGCATATATACATATGATATTGTCTTTAAACCACCCCTAATAAAATAAAAGCCATCTTGTACTTCAACTTGCTCCATACTTCCTTGAACGATAGATTCTTTATACTTCAAATTCTTGATTTTGTAAAAATCGACGTACGTATTAGGAAAGAATAAAATCTTGAAGAAGAAACATAAGACCTCAACATATTTACCAGAAAGGATGCAAAACATTAAGTGAAAGATTAAAAGAAGAAAAAATAATCTTTGGTGAGAATCAAAATTTTACCTTCTCAAATGGCATTTAAATTAACCCAACCATCACCTAAACCAACATGAAAGCAGAACCTATGGTTTGAAAGTATGATCATATACTATAGCCCATCACCTAAACCAGCATGAAAGCAGAACCTATGGTCTGGAAGTATGATCATATACTATATAGCGGTGCATTTATTTGTACAATAAGGACCACGGTTGTAGTTCAATTGTACCGATTCACATGCGATCACATGGCTTTGAAAGGGTTATGTTTTTATTATGTGCAGCCTCACGGATATCATAAAATGTAAATATCCTACCACCCAAAAGAAATTATACTTTGATCCCTCTCATCCCATTGCGAGCAAATTGGCAATAAATAGATATTTGGTTTTCGCTAAATCAAGAGAATTTCAACGAATAGGATGGGCATTGATATGTAAAAGACTCATTGATTGGTCTTATTATACACTCCAGTAAACTGATGGTGAGGGCGCCAACACACAAAGTAAGATGCACTACATTTTAAGCCCTTGAAATAATGTTGGGATGTACTACATTTTAAGTCCTTGAGATATATACCCTTCCCCTCTCATTGAATATGACACCATCTACATAGCAAGGAATTTCAGATATTAATTTAACTTGTGGTTGAAAATTTACTTCACAAGAAACATCATATCAAAGTTTAAAAGTCGAATTGTTGAATGAATTAGAATGTTGAATGTTGTGGAAATCGAGATCCCTAGTTGAATACAAACAAAGGGAAGATAAATCAGGAGGACGCTCATTTCGGGTCCCAAATCAAATAAAAAACTTGTCCGGACTTACATATTACTCTTTAGATCACTTTGCACCCTACAAAAACAATTCGGAAAATCAAGAAAAGGAGTGCGTCAAAATCAAGGGGAAAACATATTGCGGTACATGTGTCAACTAAGTTGCAACAATCAATAATCTGGAAAGTATATCCATTTCAATAATCTGGAAAGTATATCAATAATCTCGAAAGTATGTGGACCTGCTATCCTGATTCCAAAATTGGCGTCATGCTCACAGTTTCACCACTTGGTGCATCTGTCCATTTTTATAGTGAATGCTCATCAAGTGATGACTTCCGTATCAATGAGCCTATAGAATTCAGAGAGACAAAAAAAAAAAGTATTTGAGTAAATTTTAAGAAAAGTAGCAGAGGTAGCTGAAAGATTACAAACAGTGCCAAAAATACACATCAAGCCAATACCTATTGAAATTGATCGTAGATAAAAAAATTTAGCTGATGCAAAGCTTCATCTGTACCCATCTTTTAAACTACAACCATTTTGAAGTCACAAATCACCTCAAACTAATTATAGTAATATCACTACGGAATCATTATTTTTATGACTGCGGAGAGTAAGGCCTATGTAGAAACAACTTATTCATTCTTCAAATAGCATAATGAATTTGGATCCCCAAACATTTTTTCTTTATCACTGATTAAAAAATCCTATCAAAATTTTTAATTTTTTCGGCACAGAGAGTTTACAACATCCACTCTATTTTTCTTTATCACTAATTACAAAATCCTATCTAAACTTTCAATTTTCTTGGTGCAGAGAGTTTACGCTAAAAATCTCTATAATAACTTTGATAATAAAAACAGACAAAAAGAATAACGATGGCTTCATAAACTATTACTTGCCTCTAACTTCTTACTTATGATTCTCGTTTTACAACTATATATTACCATTTTATGTTCTATTCCTTCCCTTTGACTCCCAAAGCTGCAATAAATATAGAAGAAAATTTCATATAAAAGCAAAGTCATGATAAAAAAGTCATATATTCACGGTTAACAAATAGGATATAAGAAAAGCTTAGTGTGATGTTTTACCATAAAAGTATAACTTACATTGTTGGTTAGTTCAGTCAAGAACTCATGAGTACTAAAGCCAACATTAACGTCAAAGTTAGCCGATCTTGCCTTGTCTCATGTTAGAGTACATTGATTCCTTTCACTCAAGGTTTCACAAAATTTCTGTACAACAACATTACTGGCTACAAAGTCACTTCAAACCTTACCACCTGTTTATTGGTTACTGCAATACAAAGCAGTAATGCGTATGTTCCAGAACCAATTATCAAGACATTGCCAAAAATTGATAGTCTTTTCTCTAGCTTCTTATAAATCAAATGCAGTTGAACTATGAAGTAGAGGTACCTGTATTTATAAATAAATAGTAGGTCGTAATATCAAAAAATGAATTTCAAGACAATATAAGTCTCAATCCCTTAAAAAAAAAAAAAGAACTCAACACGTCTCGGCTCAATGGATACCTTCCCAGCTGTAACTTCAAAACAAAGTTCTACCTTCCAAAGTTTGTTGTTTTTCCTAGGTCGGAGGAGGGCTTATACTGCTCACTTTTGTTTGATATGTAATTAACTATCAATACAAAGTAAAACTACACTAAAATGGAAAAGACAATAAGAAATAGCTAGCTTATAGTAGTCGTTACTACTGATGCTCTATATAAATTTTTGTGTGTGTATATACACACACACACACACACACCAATATTTCTAGGTAGCAATTTTCTTTTCACAGATTGAGAGTTAATCCCTCCCATGCCATTGATTATTAAATGAAATCGTAGAAAAATATCCACAAGGGTTGTAAACCTTGTGATTTTTCCTTCACAAAATCCAAATAGTGAATTAGTGAATTCAAGACTTGGTCGAGTTAACAACTTATAGATAAAAAAAATTGACATTTCAACTTTCTGTTGGAGTTTCTTGCAATAATTTTCCAGAATCTATTTGGTGTGATTGGGGGGTCATTTTCTATAACCAATAAATCAAAGCTTTAACAGAGCAAACAAACTAAAACACTAAAAGGGAGGGAGGGGTGGGGTGGAAGAAGATGAATCCGAAGGAATAAATCTACCAACATCATTTTTGAATCCTTTGAGAGAAAGCAAGATAGTGAGCTACACATGAAACAAAGGATGACTTAAAACTTTTTTTTATTATGGGATTAATCCCCGCTCCCCAAAGTTGAGGGATTTACTCATACACTATTGCACCCATACACACAGATAAAAGCTACAGTAGAAGGCAGATTCAGGGATTGTGACTAATTCATCAAGGAATAAGTTGAGCAATCAAATAATTTACTTTGCACTTCAGAAGCGGCTGATGATTTCTCAACATATATTCCTTTTCTTTTCCTCATATTTTACCATGTACTGAAAAGAAAATTTTAATTTAAAGTTTAAAATATAACAGAATGGACAACAAATTAATTACTTTTAACAATATAATTCAAGCATCTATCTTCAGGAATCTCTGAAATTAGAAGGGTCTGTGCAATGAATATGCCATGGTTTCCCAAGAAACTATATCTCGCTTAGAATCACCTTCGCATTCATTCTTTTCGTTTCGATCTAAGTGCATTTCAAGACATGATTTATATCAACCAAAAAAGAAATTCAAGTCACATAATATTTTAAAAAGCTAAATTCAAGAAATACATTGCAGTTGTATCATTCTCTATGGCACCTCAGCGTCTGTAAACCCCGTAAGAAAGACCATTTAATGAAACCACATAAATGAATCCCCAATATATCTTCAGAACCAACCAAAGAAATAACTTAAAATTTACAGCAAAGGTTTTAGTAAAAATAGTACCAAAAGTCTAAATTAGAAGGAGTATGACGTACTTTCTTCTTGTAGAAAACAACATGGAATGCATAAAACGAACCAAGCCAAAGGAAAAACCATAGCAATTAGCAAAAAGTAGAGAATACCCATGACATTATGCAACAACCAACAGAAAAGGGAGAAAAACAGACAAAACGAAACAAAAAAAAATAACAACACACTAACCTGAAATTATCAGAAAAAACATAAAATGTTATATCCCGTATTTGGAACGTCGGGACGATTCGGGTTAACTATGATAAGTTAAGGTCAGGACCATTCCGGGGTGCGAAGTCGGGACGTGTGACCTTCAATTTTGTCATAAGACCTAAGTGTGTATGATTTTATTGACATGGATCATTTAGGAAAAAATTGGGACCAAAGATGGAATATTTGAAAGTGGCCAATTATTGAAAGAAAGAGAGGGAGTAAAACAAGGCCATGTGGCCGGCCACCTTTGGAGTGGTCCATGGCCACATGGTTGGCTATTATATGTAATAAGAAGATGACTCAAGGGACCATTTTATCATCATCTTCATTCACTAGAAAAAAATCAAGAAGTTGGGAGAAAAAAAGTTGAAGGGTTCGGCCATAGGAGGAAAATTTCAAGACCAAGATTAAGCCATCCCAAAATTATTTCTTCTAAGCAAATCTACTAATTGGAGGGTGCTTGATAACGTGGAGTTGTCGTTTCAAGCGTTGGACTACTCATTTTCATCCTTGGCCAACTTTAGATAAGTTGAGGAGTTGTGAAGAAAAGGTAAGTTCTAATCTTGTTTTATGAGTTATGGAAGGTTTATGTGTGTTGTTGTATGTTGATATGGATATGAAATTCATGAGATATGGCAACATGAAGTTGAGCCGTGTGCTATGGTGTTTGGCCGTGTGCATGTGTGTTGTGTGTCTAAGTGATGAACTAAGTTTATGTAGCATGTTTGGTTATTGTGGAGTGTTGAAATGAATGAAAATCATGAAGTATATATATATGG
>NW_026713176.1:0-32621 GCF_029784015.1 Lycium ferocissimum
TCATCCCCTTTTAACCCGCCTCGTTGTGCTCGATCTTCCAAATTCTGGACGTCCGAATGGAGAGATATCCATCCCTTTCCCGAAGTAAGGCCGTTAACACTTCTCCATCAAATGTGGCCCCAAACTATTCACAAACCGGTGTACGCGGTCTCCCATATAGTCTACCATGGCTGGAGCAAGCCTAGCCAAAGAATTAAAATGAAGGCTATACTCCCGAGCACTCATGTTCCCTTTTCTAAGATTAAAGAACCTGTCAGCTCTGGCCTGTCGAACCTCTGGCGCTAAATAGTGTTAGAGGAAAGCATCTATAGACTCTTGCCATATCGGGGGAGGTGCATATACACCCTAGAAGATATCTAGGTGATGTACCAATGAATAGCCACATCTCGCAATCTATTAGAGGCCAACTCTACCAGCTCAATATCAGCAGCATGCATTATCCGTAATGTCCTCAATATCTCATCTATGAAACTCTGCAGGTCCTTATCCGGTTTTGACCCAAAGAATTCTGGAGTGTTCAAACTAATGAAGTCTTGAGCTCTAGCACTGACAGCTCTATCACCATGACCCACACCCTGCCACTGGGCCTGAGGCAAATGAACTGGGTCAGCAAATGAATGGCCTCTCTCTTCTCCTGACCTGAGGCATCTGGTGGAAGGGCTAGGGGTATTCGAGCTGGAGCTGAGGTCCCTTCGTGTTCCTCTGAAATGGGTGGAGTATGAGAGGTCTCAAATGGAACCTTATTCTGGGACTCACCCTCCTTTATATCTACCGGCGGCTCCCGTTCAGTCTTCCTTCCGGCCACTATCTTGCCCTTCTAGGCCGCTGTTTCTTTTCTTTTGACAGGCATCGCTGAAAACATAACACACGGTTAGGAAAAGGGAATTCTTATCTCATGGCTCTATCGTATGATCTATGATGAGGAAGAAAGGTCAATCATTCCGAAATTTCCCGCAGCCTCCTATTTATAAGTGTGGCGCGCTTCACAACTCCAAACAAGACTCTACTGGACACGGCTCGCAGAAACACCCTAGGACGAACTGCTCTGATACCACTTTTGTCACGATCCAATCGGAGGGCCATGACGGGCACCCGGAGCTAACCTACCGAGCACCACCTAACATGCTTCTTATAATCGTGTCTTGGTGGATCACATGGCTAACTCACAGTTATCATAATCTGTACGGGCATGAATTCTCAAATAATAGCTCATCAATATGGTCATCATCAACTATACCCATATTTATATACATACAAGCCGACAAGGCTACAAAAATGATATACAAAATATAAACCGATAAGGTTGTGAGATGTCTAACTAT
This sequence comes from Lycium ferocissimum, assembly GCF_029784015.1. Lineage (NCBI taxonomy): Eukaryota > Viridiplantae > Streptophyta > Magnoliopsida > Solanales > Solanaceae > Lycium > Lycium ferocissimum. The sequence goes on from NW_026713176.1 coordinate 1,323, forward strand.
ACACATCTATCACGAGCCTTTATATACAGTACAAGAAATCATAAGGATGGCATAGGACCCCGCCATGCCTAAATATGCACACAAAAGGGTAATGCCAAAAGATTGCCGCTCCAAAATAAATGGAGCCCTCTTGAGACTCCACTGATGATACACCTAAGGATCTGATCCGTCCCCCTACCTACCTCCAAGCATAAACGTAGCGTCCATAAGCAAAAAGGACGTCAGTACGAATAATGTACTGAGTATGTAAGGCATGGATTACAACATAATAAAGATATAAAGGAGCATAAGATAGAAGAAATAACCTGTACATCTGATTGCCTCTTAAGGCAGGTATCATGTATGCTTAGCTTTTCCTTTCAAAACAACATCTTGTACATACATACATACATATATATAGTATACTGCCCGGCCATATAGGCACAGTGTTATCATCATATCATCATCATTATCCGACATCCTGGCATCCCGCCTCCGGGATGATATCATAAGTTGCCCACTGCAGTGGTGTGTACATCTATGAGTCTGCCTGGCCGCCTATAGCGCGGTGTGAGAAAATACATACATATATATAAAGCATGCATGAAAGCCCAATGAAACATTACTACTCTATCGGAGTGACGTAAGCTCGATAAACCTCCGATTTCTATTATGGAATCATCATCATCGCTATATCTCACCTTGAAAAAATAATTATTATAAGATGAGATCAACAACAATAAGTAAAATCAACAATTATGGAACAAGCTCAATAATATTACAAGAATATTAAGAACTATAAGATTTGGTATCTTTAGGAATAGGATCATAATCATCATCATGGAGAGCATTTACCAACAATATCATAGGAACTTTGAGAATTATGAGCTTCTAGCATTTCTAAGAGTAGGACATTATGGATACCATGTGTGGATTCACAATAAAGGAATCATGCCTATAGAAAGAAAGGGTTAGCCTTACATACCTTTACGCCTCCTTAATTACTTAACGTTCTTCTCCTAAGTCCGCAAAATCCACATTCAAGAGGATTCATGCTAAGATTAAGTCTTGAAAACACTCTTAAGTTCAAACTAGCATAATTAACGAGCTAACGAAATTTGGGCAGCACTTCTCCTATTTTATCAACTTCCAGCATATCATAATACAGGTCCCAAACAACAATAACAACATCCACAATATCATAATCAAGAAGTTATATTGAATTTAGTCTCGAATTTATCCAAAATCCCCTTTTCAAGTTCATCTCATAGTCATGTTCTTCACTTCAACACTTATGACTACTCCACTTTAATTTTTTTTCCTTTCCAAGAGTTACTAAACCCTTACATCAACTCAATCATATAAATAATAGGAAGAAAATGCCTTATAATAGCGGAGCTTCACCTTCCTCAACTCCTTTCAAGACCAAGTTTACCACAACTTTAAAGAAAAGCAAGAACAATCTCCTTCCATGGATTATCTTTGGGTTTTGATGTTGATCTTTTCTCTTGATGATATGAAAAGGTTTGGAGTGTTATGGAACCTCCAAGACCTCTCAAGAAATCTCTAGAAATTTGGGGAAATAAATGTGGGGAGGTTGGTATGAAATTGGGGTCTTTTGGGATTTAAAAAGGTGGCAAAGTTGCCCCCAGCACCCACTTGTGGTGGAGATGCGGTTTCGCATAAGGGATATGCGGCCGCATCTCGCCTCCTCTCCAAGGGGTGGAGGTTGGGCAGTGGGAGCTGCCATTTTGGGGAGTTTTCTACCCATATGCGGTCCAGCATACTGAGTATGCCGCCGCATATGGCCCCATTTTCTCTGGTTTCACGAAAATGCGTTCCTTTCGATTAGTTTGACCTCCAATTCTTATGGAACCTTCTTGAAACTTATATAAAACTTCATTAACCATATAAGGGGCCCTATATCTCTCCCTTAAGGCATTACTAAACAATGTATAACTCGAATGATGCAAAATCTTCCCAAAACATGACTCAAATTCCAATATCTTCAACGAACTTACTTCCACCGATTCATATGACTCCAAAACCTTAAGGTACGCACTTAAAGTTGTCAAATACCATCCTTAACCTTTTCATGTCCACTTTAGGCTTTTGTTACTTCACTCATAATGCAAATGACACAAAATTTCCCAAGGTGTAACACTATCAATTCATAAGGTTATTCAATCAAGTTATCTCTTAAAAGAAGTTTCTACGGTCAGGCTACCATTTTATGGAACCCTAAGTCTCAAATCACTTAGTTCACACCTCTAACGGCTATGTTCTTTATTAGAAAGTGATAACCCAAGCTAGCCTTTAGGTTATAATCACACAATAATATTCATAAACCACCAACTATTAAAGGTCTATTAAGTTCTAGGGTTATTATTTCCAACTCGCCATTGTAGACTCATTAGAATGATAATAATCTTAGAGATGAAAGCGTCATGAAGAAAGGAATGGTTGAGACTTACCTCTCAAGAATATTCTTTCCCTAGCTTTAGAATTTCGCCCTAGGTGCTCCTTGGAAACTATTTTGGAGATTTATGAATAAAGAATTCGAAACTAAGTGTTTAAAACCCGGGATTCGGTCCACGTACACCGCTGCGGCTGTCATTATACCGCTGCAGTGGACTCGCTATAGCTGGCTAGTGCCCGCTGTAGCTGACCTAACGAAAGTCTTCTCTCAGCTGTGGCGAGCCTGGTTTCTTGTTATATCCCGTATTTTCGTACGTCGGAAAGCGTGCGAGTTAAATGACATTAGTAACTGAAACGAGGTTATTCCCCAAGGTTATAGGTGGTTAGAGCGATGGTACAGATGGGTTGTAAATATTAGAAGTTAAACAAATCGAAGAAAACAAAATTTCATCGAGGTTTGAAATTTATTTGAATGAGATATGGTCCAAGCTATAATATCCCATATTTTTGGACTAGGAAATTGAACCGTCCAACATGAGAAAATTTACTTGAGCCCAGAGAATTTGGTCACATTCAAACATGAAAATCAAGAACTCGGTGTATACAAGGAGTGAAGTCCCGAAATGATTTAAGATGGGAAAGTGTGACAACAGTGATTGGAAATAATATTTTGTGTATATCAAAAAGAGCTATGGACTAGTGCCATGTTGCATAATCATGATAATGAGTATATGAAGTGTGTTAAAAGTGGTCCATATTTAATTGAATTAAGATCAAGAAATAAATTACATGTAGAATTATTAGAAATATTCTATTGATTTTAAGGGGGACAACATGGGACACATCGGTCCCACCAAGGGAATTATCACTAGAATCACTAGTATTGGATAAAGATTAACATCATTAGTTGGAAATATTAAGTGATCTGTCCAATGTTGCTACGTGGAGAGTCCATGTGCAATTATAAATTGCTAAGTTAATTCTAAGGGATGAGTAATATAAGTATAAGGGCACACATGTCTTCTTATGCACCAACTAGACTAAACGTTTGCTACACCTATGTTCATTAATGTTGGCAACAATTCATTGAGAGAACAAAACGTTGGCAGCAGCTATTTTTTTTCATTTTGGGAGCAATTTCCAAATGTAACCAGCAACCCCAAGTCACACTTAGCTAAATAAGTTCTCAGAACTTATGCACCAATGTTTCACACTTATTTCATGGAAGCAAGTATAGTTCTTGTTCAAATATCTAACAGGAGCAAGATTGTTCTTGGCAAGTTTGAGTGAAAAGGGTGGTTGATAGATTCATCAATTAAGGTATGTTTTATCCCCGCATCTTGTTAATTAAGTTATTTACAAAAGAATTCCCTAGGCTAAAGTGGCGAAAATGGTGCTACGAAAGTATTAACTAGTTTGTTGATATGATTGCCTTGTGGGCTATTTTGATGAGATTTTTGGGAAAATTCTCACGTGGTTATGTTGCTATTTGATGTTGTTTCTGTTGTTGGGGATGTTGTACATATTATGGACCGTTTTGGAATTGTATTGGAGTAAGGGTTATAGAGGAAATGCTGCCCGAATTTTGTTAAGTTCCATTCGTGTGCAAATTAGATTGTGAATGGTGTAAGTGGTCTAATCGTGACGTTATCATCTTAATTGTAGACTTACGAGCTCAAGAGGTAGACGTTGGATGATTAGATAGATTCCCAGGTATGTAAAGCTATCCCTTCTTTCTTTTGGCATGTCTTAGATGTAAGTGATGTACGATATGAGCTTTGGGGTAATTCCATTCATAAGTTCCGAGTGTGATTCATGATTCTTATTCACTTCTTGATGTTAAAACTCTTAAAGTAGTTGAGCTACTTCCCCTCGAGCCTTCTATATGTTGGATAGTCGTCGGATGTATAAGTTCCTATTCCTAAAGGCTCTACGATGACTAATGTCTCTGATCCCATAAGCTATTTCACATTATATTGATACATGTCTATGATTCCTGAGGCTCTATTTGATATAGTTCATAGTGATATTTAAAGAGTACGTAACATGACTATCGCTTTGATACTCGAGTGTTAGTTAGTCTACTTATCTATTGAGTCCCAGATGATGATTTAGTTGCGTATGGTTACTCACTACTCTGCTCGTGCATACTGTTATTACACCTTTCACCGAGTCCCGGGCCGGGTATGTTATCATGCACAGTTTTACTACATTATTCACCGAGTCCCATTATGGGCCGGGTACGGTATATGATGATATGATGATATGATTATTCACCGAGTCCCATGATGGTCCGGGTACGGTATATGATGATATAATTATGGCACCGAGTCCCCTGATGGGCCGGATACGATATATGTGCACACGACTTTATTCACCGAGTCCCATAATGGGCCGGGTACGGCATATGATAATGATATGCATGACTTGTTTTATAAGGCACAAGTACGGTGATTTCTTGATTATCATACTTGTCTCTGGAATCTCTACTTCGGTTATGATCTTTTCTATTGTATTTCATGCTTTATATACTCAAGACATATCTGTACCGACCCCTTTCTTCTGGGTCATGTTTCATGCCCGGGCAGTACGGATACTTGCTTTGGTGATCCTTGGCCTAGACTTCTACTCACGGTACTCTGGAGTGCTCCATTGTTCCGAGCCTAGACTTTTGGTATAGATCGTGTGATGTATATATATGTTTATCCAGGGGTACGGCGGGGTCTCCCCCGTCCCGTCATATGTCACCACTGATACTCTTGCAGGTCCGTAGACATATGTGTGGGTTGTATATAGATCTTTGTCCGGCCCATGTTAGCATGACTTATGCTTTGGGACGTTCCCATTCGTAGTGGCAGCCTTGTCGGCTTGCGTACATATATATGTTTTGGGATGTTGTATGTAGTGGCAGCCTTGTCGGCTTGCGTATGTATAGTTTGGGACGTTCCCATACGCTATGACAGCCTTGTCGGCTTATGTACTGTGTTATCCGTTGATGGTTGTGATTTCCTCAGAGACAAAGTTGCTTTGATATATATATATGTGACAATTCTGAGATGACGTTCGTTTATGAATTCCATATTATGTTTAGTTGTGGATTGATTATAGCTAACAGGTGTGTATACGAGTGTCCAGCTCGGGCACTAGTCACGGCCTACGGGGTTGGGTCATGACATTTCTCTACAGTGCAAGCGCTACAGCGGTCCAGTACCAAACATAGCGGACACCCCAATTTCCCTTTTGACTGCGGTGGCGAGGTATCCTCCACTACAACGGTCCCACAGCCGCGGTACTTCAACCGCCGCAGTGGCACCACTGAGCTAGTAAGCTCGCTAATTTTCCCCAATTTTCCACTCTACCACCCAACACTTAATCTGAGGCCTCACAAAAAAAAAAAACAAAGCATGCACATTAATGTAAAAACACCATATAGACTCACCCCGGCCTCGAATGCCCAAAGGAGGTCTAATTTCCTATGACACCGCCCAATGGACTCAACATAACCAAACAATAATCACTAAACAAGCCAATTTTTCAGTTCTTAGACTTCTATATTTGAGTTTCTATTAGCTCGTTCAACTCTTGGAAGCGTTCTATTTGGTAGGGTGATCCTAGATTTCCCATAAAGACTAGGAGGGTAGTTACAGAGACTCTCACAACAAATCAATTCCCCAAGGTATTACCTCAAACGCATCGAGCCAGTTAATAGGTGATCTACACTTCCTCCCATAAAGTGCCTCAAATGGAACCATATCAATACTCAAATGATAGCTATTATTATAAGTGAACTCCGTTAATGGTAAAACCTGGTGCCAATGACCACCAAAATCAATCACATACGCTCGAAACATGTGCTTAAGGACCTGAATCGTCCGCTCGGACTGACCGTCTATCTGAGGCGGAAAGTTGTGCTAAGATCCAATCGAGTACTTAATTCGGACTGCAAGGTCTTCCAAAAATGCGATGTAAACTGAGGACCCCTATCAGAGTTTATGGAAATCGAAACCCCATGCAGTCTAACAATCTCACGAATGTAGATCTAGGCTAACTTCTCTACATTATAAGTAAGCGAGACCAATTAAAACGTACTTAGTCAACCGATCAATAATGACCCGCATCGAATCAAACTTACCCAAGGTCATCAGAAGACCCACCACAAAATCCATGGCTATCCTCTCCCACTTACATTTAGGAATGGGCATCCTCTGAAGCGTACCACCAGGTTTTTGGTGCTCGTACTTAACCTGCTGATATTTTAAACACTTAGAAACATAATCGCCCAATCACGGCTCATCCTAGCCCACCCGCAATGCCGCCCTCGCATCACGGTACATCTTGGTAGCACTGTGATGAATAGAATATCTAGAATTGTGGGCCCCTCGAAAATCATCCGAATCCAAATATCAACCTCGAGGAACACACAGAGCTCCGTTAATCCTTCATACTCCCTCTTCATCAATCACAGCCTCCTTGGCCTCACCACTGATTACCTTATCTCGAATTTTGCATAAACTCGGATCATAACATTATTTTTCCTTAATCTAGTCTAGAAGAGATGACCTCACCTCAATAAAAGCCAACATTCTCGCCAAAAAACCGAATAAATCAACTCTCACAAAACGTTAGCCGTAGTCTCAACCTCCATGGAAACGGACGCTCTAAAAGTGATTAAACGAGCCAAGCCCCTCTACTAGTCGATTTCGCTCACAAGGCATCCACCACTACGTTTGCCTTGCCCGTATGATATAAAATAGTAATATCATAATCCTTTAATAAGTCCATCCACCTCCGCCTAGAATTTAAATCCCACTTAAGTAAACACGGCCGCGTACTATGATGATCGCAAATATCTCACAATGGACACCATAAAGATAGTGCCTCCAAATCTTCAATGCAAACACCACTACCGCCAACTCTAAGTCATGAGTAGGATAATTATTTTCTTGAATCTTCAATTCCCTGGAAGCATAGGCAATAACTCCCTTATCTTGCATCAACACAAGACCCAAACCCGAACGGAAAGCGTCAAATTAAACCATAAAATCTTTATCCTTCACGGGCAAATCAAGAATCGGTGTTGTAGTCAACAAAGTCTTGAGATTTAGAAAGATCTCTTCACACTCATTGGACCACTGTAAAGGTACCTCTCTCTGAGTCAAACGGGTCAAGTGTGAAGCAATAGAAGCAAACCCCGTCACAAATCGATGGTTGTAACTAGCAAAACCCACAAAGCTGCGGATCTCTGTCACTGATATGCGCCTAGCCCAATCTCTGACGCCCTCAATCTTATTGGGATCAACCATAATCCTCTCTTTTGAAACCACATGCCCCAAGAAGGACACCAAATCAAACCAAATTTCACACTTAGTGAATTTATCATACAACTCCCTATCCCTCAGCAACCCAAGGGCAAATCTCAAATGTTTTTCACGACCCTCTTTGCTCTTCGTATAAATCAATATATCATAAATGAATATAATAACAAAAGAATCTTATAATGGCTTAAAAATTGGGTTCATCAAATTGATAAAGGCAGTAGGGGCATTACTGAGCCCGAAAGAGATGATAAGAAACTCATAATGCCCGTATCTAGTCTGGAAGGCTGTCTTAGGGATATCCTCAGCTCAAATCTTTAACTGATTGTAGCCCAATCTCAAGTCAATTTTAGAGAACACATATTCTCCCTGAAGCTGGTCAAAAAGATCATAAATGTGAGGAAAAGGATATTTATTTCGGATGGTGGCTTAATTTAACTAGCGATAATCATTGGACATCTGCATCGTCCCATCCTTCTTTTTCACAAAAAGCACAGAAGCGCCCTACGGAGAGACACTCGGATGAATAAAACCCTTACTAAGAAAGTCCTAAAGCTGTTCTTTCAATTCTCTCAACTCTGTTGGAGCCATATGATATGGAGGGATAAAAGTAGGGCGAGTCTCCAGCTCTAAGTCAATGCAGAATCAATATCACGATCTGGTGGCATACCGGGTAAGTCCGCAAGAAACACCTCTCCGAACTTATAATTTATAGGAACTGACTCAAGTGGTGAAATCTCAAAGATTGGTATCACGAATATGTGCCAAATAAGCCAAATTCCCCCTCTCAACTAGCTTCTTAGCACGAACATCAGATATAATTTTCTTGGGAGAGGGATTAAGGTTTCCTTTCCACTCAAGTCTACGCATCCCGGGCATAGCTAAGGTGATCGTTGCTTTAGGCATGATACCTGTAATCGCATGGCAGGGAGCTAACCAATTCATACCCAGAAAAACATAAAAATATACCATGTCTAAAATCATCACGTCTTCCCAGATACCATAACCCATAATTGTAACAGTGTAAGATCGAAATGCTTTATCTATAACCACGTATCCAACTGGAGTAGACATATGAATAGAAGTATTAAGCAAGTCACAAATCGTAACAAAACTCTTAGAAAAGTAAGTAGAAACATATGAAAATGTGGAGCCCGGATCAAATAGAATAAAAGCCTCGCCGACAGACAGACCGAGATAGTAGACTCCGTGATAACCGCATCCGATCCCCGCCTCTCGCTCACTCGGTATGGCGTAGCAACGGGCATGCCCACCACTAGCCCGAGAACCACCATGGTCCCCCGAACCGTGCTTCGAGAACTACCCCTACAAAATTGATATCCACCTCGGATGGACTGATAACCGCCCCTATTAGGCTGGGCACCACCTATACTTGTTGTGTGACCACCCTACCCATTCTAAGCACGATTCCCACTAGAAGATCCCCATCCCCTTACCGGAGTGACTGGGTGCCTGGGAGCTTGACACTGACTACTCTGTCTACCTTGTCTGAGTCTAGGACAAAACCTCTTTATGTGCCCTTGCTCACCACACTTAAAGTAGGCATGATCAAGAGTAGGCCTCTGAACTGACACCGAAGAAGTTGAGAAACCTCTCTAATCTGGAACTCAGGATTGGGAGCCCCCTGCCAGGCTGATTGTCACGACCCAACCCCGTAGGCCGTGACTAGTGCCCGAGCTGGACACTCATATACAAATCTGTTAGCTATAATCAGTCCACAACTAGCATAAATAAGAACTTATATAAAAAGGTAAGACGTCGTCTCAAAACTGTCCCATATGTATATATATCATGACAACCTGTCTCCTGTGGAGTCACAACTACCAACAGATAACTTCGTACATAAGCCGGCAAGGCTATCACAACATGTGGGTACGCCCCAATTAAACATATACGCAAGCCGACAAGGCTGCAACTACATACAACATCTAAAAAAAATATATATGTATACGCGAGCCGACAAGGCTGCCTCTACGAATGGGAACGTCCCAAAACATAAGTCATACAGACACAACTGAACAATAACCATATACAAACCCACACATATGCTCACGTACCCCAAGAGTATCACCGCAAATAACATACGACTCGGACAGGCCCCGCCGTACCCCCGAGTAAACATATACACATATGTCGCCAGTACCGTGTTAAAAGTCTAGGCTCCAACAACGGAGCTCTCCAAGACAGCTGAGTAGAAATCTTAAGCGGAAGGGTCATTAAATCGAGCATCCGTACCGCGGCATGTATTGAAACGTAACTTCGAAGAAAGCGGGTCAAGATTTAAATACGTACCGCGTAAATAAAGCATGAAATACAAGAACAGATTATAACCGAAATAAGAATTTCGTAAAACAAGTACAACAACTGCAATACCAAAATGTTTGCTTTTAAAACACAAATCATATATATCAATATCATCTATCATATCCGGCCTATTATAAGACTCGCGAATACGGTCGCCACCCCGTTCTTTGGCGCCATAACACAAAGATACCCGTAACAAGATAACTCCGTATCACACAAAGATAACCCCGTATCACAAAGATAACTCCGTATCACAAAGATAACTCCGTATCACAAAGATAACACCGTAACACATCATAACACCATAACACAAAGATAACACCATCATATAATATATATATACCGTACCCGGCCCCTCTATAGGACTCGGTGAAAGATGTAATAACAGACTGCACAATAGAGTAGCCAAGTAACTATATGCATATAAATCATCTTTTGAGACTCAATAGATAAGTGGACTAACCAACGCTCGAGTATCAGGATGATAGCCATATTAAGTACTCTTTGAATATCATTACAAACTATATCAATAATGCCTCAGAGATCATAGACATGTATTAAGTTAATCCGAATCAGCTTATAAAAGTTATGGACATTATTCATTATAGATTCCTTTAGAAATAGGAACTTTGATGCATCATTTGTTATCAATCATATAAAAGACTCGGGGGTAATAGCTCGACTATCATAAGAGTTCTTAAATGAAGAAGATGTGAATAAGAATCATAAATTATGCTCGGAACTTGCGAATAGAATTTCCCCAAAGCTCATATCATATCATACTTACATCTAGGACATGCCAAAAAAGAAAGAAAGGATAAGCTTTGCATACCTTTAGCGTTTACTCGCAACACAACACGTATACGCTGCCCAATAGTATCTCAACCTATATTAAGACGTCAAGAACTACGATTAAACTTACGAAGAGATTCAAAACGTATCCTAATGTTAATAATTCCTTTCGAGATAATTAGACGACGCTTCGCTTATATTCAAACCAACTACATACAACCAAGCCAACATCACTAATCCTACATTCAAGTATCAACCCGAGACTATCCAAACATAACTCGAGGGACATTCGGGGCAGCTTCGCACAACACTCCAAACAGCCCAACCAACACACAACACAACATATAATTTTCCAAGTTCAACAAGAATAACAACAACACATTCTTTCCTTCCAAATTCATGAACTATACCAACAATCCATACGTTGCAATATTATCCATATAAACATAACAAACTATATTAACAACATACTAACTTCTTACAACAGCCCACCAACGATTTCAACTCCAATTTGAACCATTAACTACTTTCATTTTCATCACAAAATCCATAACAACATCAACCAAATACTAAGTAAAATCAATTCACCATTTCCTCCCAAAACAGCCCCTATACGGCTTCAACAACATTCTAACACCAACATACATGATTTCATAGATTCAATCCATATTTACTAAGTTACAACAAGCCCAAATCCTTACTAAAACATGTAGAACATGATCAGCCCCTTACCTTAGCAACTTGACTTCTCAACTTGGCTAGAATTGGTGAATTGAAATAATACTTGTTCTTGCTATTCCAATGGCTACTCCACGTTATGGATGATCTTCCAAATGATTGAAAAGCCTTGGAAAAATTATGATTTGAGCACAAGAGTTGGATCTCTCCATGGACAGCCATGGCCGAGAGCTCCTCTCTCTAAAGTTTCATCATTTTTTTGGATGAAAAATGAATGCTTTGTCATCTTCTTGGTTTATAAATGCCCTCCATAGTGGTGACACATGTCCAACCCTTGACATGTGTCCCATTATTCTTCATGGACCAATCATATTCATCCATGTGTTGTGGGGCCCACTTAGTGGTCTAATTAGGCTAATTAATCATAACTAATCACTAATCCCCACTTAATAATTTAATCATGGTCAATTAATTCCTAATCTTCATAATATTTCTATACCAAATAAAATTTATAAGCAACTTGTGCATTAAAACAAAATCGGAGGTTAAAAATCTCTACCTCGTATCCCAAAATAGTCTTGTCCTTAACTTGTCGCGATCAGCTTAAACTATCCGGACGTACAAAAATACGAGATATAACACTGATAGAGTATTGAACGACTCTAGAAGGCTCCAACCGAAGTCTGCATAGTCTGTAGGACCTGACAACCCGAGTAACTCTAGGATCGCCGTCCCTTAGAAAATGTACCACTAAAATTACCACCCTTTCAGGCCTTCTTCTCTGCATATTTGTTGTAGCCATCCTGACGGACACTCTCAATAGTCTTCACGTGATCCACAACATCTTAAAAAGAAAACCTTCTGGTCACAAGTTGAAGAGCCGACAACTGAAAGGTAGTATTCAACCCCTTCACGAAACGTCTAAACCTCTCCTCCTCAGTGGGCAAAAGCTGTAGAGCATAACGAGCCAAAGAGTGAAATCGGGACTTGTAAGTAGTAACAGAAGAGTTACCCTGCTCAAATTTGCGGAACTCATCACGCCTCCTATCCTTCAAAATACGAGGAACATACTTTTTAAGAAAAATCTGATAGAACTTAATCAAAGTCAACGGAGGTAAATCCGCTGACCTGCACTCTACAAACGCCCTCCACCATAACTTTGCATCTCCCATGAGCTGAAAAGTCACGCCCACTCCCATACTTCTCAACCGCCCCCATCTTATAGAGCCTCTCGTGGCAATCAATGAACTCATAGTATCGTCCGTCCCGCACTACAGAACTCGGGGGTTTCATCTTAGTGAACTTCCAAAACGAACCTTGCTTATCACTTGTCATTACTGGTCCTCCCACTAGCCTAGAAAATAACTCAGGTCCTGGGGCCTCATCCAAACGTGAAGCCACTGGGCACGTTTGCTCCCCGGCGCCCAAACGAAGGCCTCGAATCGGGAGTACGAGCCGCACCATATTTTCTTGTACCTTGATTATCGGCTTCTGCTGATATCACACCTGTCACGACCCAACCCCGTAGGCCGTGACTAGTGCCCGAGCTGGGCACCCATACACGCTCATTAACCAGATTCGGCACACAACCGACTCATACATTTATAAAAATCAAACGTGGCTCCAAACTGACGCATATAAACCAACATACTGCACATAAGTTTCCGCAAGGCTATCATAATATACATAACATATCAAAGCACATACACACGTTGTACCGACAAGTCGCCACGCGTGATGGGCCGCCCAAACACAACTTGCTCGACGCATCCGAACAAAACCGTACATACCCCACATCTATGTGTACGTACCTTAACATGTAACAACGGACCGTATGACGGACCGGGCCCCGCCGTACCCCCGAATAAACATAATCATATACATCGGGAGAGTATATAACCAAAATATTGGCTCCGAACAAAGGGGAGCACTCGAACAATGTAAATGGAAATCCAAGCGCAGGATCACCAAAACCCGTACCCGGCGGGCATGAAACGCCCCGAAGAAAGGGGGGTCACGTGACGAATGTGTACCGAGTATGCAGCGTACAAAAAAAATACAGAATCAAATCCGTGTCATAATCGAAACGGAAGCACACAAAGTAGGTACACATCCAAAAATACCAAAATGTTTATTTATTATATTATTTTTGTTTCTCAAGAAAAACAAATTGTGCATAGGACCCCATATCACACCATATACCGCGTCAAAACTCTCCGCGGCAATATCACATCACATAACATACCGCGGCCAAATACCCAGCGGCAATATCACAGAACATACCGCGGCCAAATACCCAGCGGCAATATCACAGAACATACCGCGGCCAAATACCCAGCGCAATATCACATAACATACCGCGGCCAAATACCCAGCACGTACCTGCATACAAATCATTATTACAAACTCAATAGAATAACCAAAGCGAACTATTATTTCCAAACCAAGACAATAGCCAAATCAAATTTCCTCCGAATATCACTAGGGAACATATCGATCGAACTTCGAATCCATAGTCACGTATCGTAATCATAGGTATACGAACCATTATTTCGCACTAACAGACAACTATATAATCATACTCCGGGTCGAAAGGTAGTCATATTAAGTTCTTTTCAAAGAGCCATCAAGATCATAGTTAGAAAAAGATCGCGGGACCCACGGACGAGCGTTAACTTAGTCCGGCCCGCCTACGAAAGTCATAGTCATCACGTGTTATCGGACCATTATTACAAACTCGAAAGATACGTAACCCGATCGTACTTGAAATCGGAATAATAGTCATATCATATCCTTTCAAAAATTGTAAAGTACATAAGGAAAGTCGCGGGGCCCACGGAGGGGTGTCGACTCCAAGTCGGGCCCGCCCATGAAAATCATAGTCCTTATACGTCATAGAATCAGCATACGAGCATATCAAAGCCATCCGTTCCTCGTCTCCGTGAAAGTTACGGCGTTCGTAGTTTTCGAATCGTTTAGGAATGAAACTCTTTTAAGAAAGAAAACCCAACTTTTATGCAACTTTTGAAAATCAAACATACAAAGACATATAAACCCTAACTTGTCCACATAAGGATGCCAACATCAAAAGCAAATACGACACATCAACGTACTCGGATTTTTGAGAATAGAATTACCCCCGAAGCTCATAACGTATCATAACTTAGCCATATCTAAGACATGCCAAAGAAGGAAGGTAAACTTTACATACCTCAACGCTATCAAAGTTACTTCAAACTCAAGATAAAGCCAACCACGCCGGGCTCTCCAAGGTCTACAAACAAGTCATAATATGCCAAACATTAGCTAAAGACTTTTCGGGGCATTTAATTCCAATTTAGCCCTTAATTCTACGAAATCGTGCGCATTTCCCCCGTAAATAGACCAACCCCGAGAATTTAACTCGGCCAAATCAACAACAACAAAATCAACAACCAACCTAGCAACATCAATAACCAATCCGAAAGGCAATATAGCATTAATAACTCTCTTTTATGTCATTCGACGACATTCTATACTTTCAATTCAACGGCTTACATTCAAGACAACATTAGCGCTTATACATTCAAATACTAACCCGAACCCATACCAACAATATTCAAAGACATTATAAGCAATTCATACAATATTTCCAACAATCCAACAAATGCTCCGATTTACCCGAAAATGGCCCCAAACCCGAGAACAACATCCATAACACAGCTTTTAGCTTCCGAATCATGATATGTACCAACAATTCACATTCTAGCAACATCATTCTCATAAACATAAAATTCACATTAAATGCACATAATTCTCCAATTCAAACCTCATAGACATCCCAATATCAATCTTGAGTCATTAAACTCTTATCGTCAACATAAAAATTCACGACGACTACAATCAAAATTCCAAATAGAGTTTATTCATTCTTTGCTACACTTCACAAGCCATACTCGGCTAACACTACATATGCCAACTTCATGATTTTCATTCATCTCATCACATCACAACACTCAAAACATGCTAACTAGGCTTTAATTCATTGCTTCGACACAACACAACACACACACACTTACACGGCCATATACTACATATACAACCTCAACTCCAACATGTCATATTTCATGAATTTCCTCCATTTTAACATACTACAACATGCATACAATATTTATAACACATAAAACACAATTAAATCTCAATTTTCTTCTTCAACTCCACCACTAGGCTGGGGGTTAGTTTCGATCTACAAAACGGATAGTTGATGACCCAAACAACACTTCCACGCTACTTAGGGACCCTCAAAATAGTGGATTTGCATCAACAAAATATTTTTGGAGTGGCTAGAATTGAAGTTGGTTTTTTTTTTTCTCTCTCTTTTTTCTCCTTGGCCGAGAGCTCCCTTTAACGGGGTTCTTCAACTTCTATTTTTTTTTTTCTAAGAGTAAAAGTGATAAGAAGATGACTTATTAGTCATCTTTTGCATACTAATATAAGTCATACAAGTGTCCATGGCCCACACACATGTGTTGGACCAATTAAAATTGTCCACAAAGTGTGTGGGACCAATTCAAGCCACATGGCCAATTTTCATGAATTACTAACTTCCAAATATTCCACTTTTGGTCCCAAATTTTCCTAAATATTCCATGCCAACAAATTCATGAACAACTTGTGTCTCAAAACGAAATCGAAGGTCAAAAGTCTCGACATTGTATCCTAATGGTTTTGTCTCCAACCTATCATAATGTGCAAAACGCGGGATATAACAACACCGCTCGCTAAACTATTCAACAGTTCAAAGACTCAACCATAACATGTAACATGTCACACCCTAACCTTACTAGGGTGTGATGGGCACCCGACCCCACATCCGGAGCCGAGCGAACCCACAGACTCCTATTATGCACATAAAATTTTTTTCGAATAAAGGTAAAATACAAATACAACTTTCAGAAATAATTATTTTCGTTGCCTTCAAATTACATAAAACCGGTAGTCAAACAACACATATAACGTATCGGCTGACAGAGCCGTTGACCGATCGACATATCATACCCACGACGCGTCCGCAAAATCTCTAACAAGTATCCGTGTCATAACAAACAAACTCGACCCTCGCAGAAGACCGGAAAACGGAGCTTGCCATCTCCGCCGGAACATCTTCTATAATAACTTCAGCTCATCCGGGAGTACTCGCGCGGCACGAAACGCAGCCCCCGAAGACAGGGGTCGCACGGGAATATGTACCTAGGCATGCAAAGCGTAAGGTACGAAAAACGAAATCATAACCAAGTCGAGTGGCTTAAAACCAATATGATAATCGAATACCAAGATACTTCGCTTTCTTTTGTATAACGCTTCTATCTCATGTATGTAGAAAGTAGAACAATTTATATGGGCCGACATTAAACGTAACGTTATAATCCCGACCGTCCGTAAACACATATCACATCACACGCACATACACCTCGGCCAAGAATCCAACTGCCGAAACCACACATACACAACACATACATACACACATGCCGCGCGCCAAGAATCCACGGCCATGTCGCAGCTCGCGTCAAGTATCCCGCGGACGATATCACGCATATACATGCCGCGGCCAAGAATCCAAAGGGTCATGTCACAGCCCGTGGTCAAGTATCCGCGGACGATAGCACACATAAACATGCTGGGCCAAGAATCCAACAAGTCGATGTCGTCAAACTCGCGGTCAAGTATCCATGCCGGACAATATCACACATGCACATGCACATACACATATACCAACATCTGAAGACTCAATAGAACAATCATACTCCCTGTCGTTTGACAACCAAAACATCCGAGTTACAGAAGTTATTCCTGACCGAATGTTCGTAGCAAATTATTCATGTCAGAATGCTAATGTCAGAATGCTTATATCAAATTACTTATATCGGAGTGCTCATTTCAGAATGTTTATATCGGAGCACTTATATCAAAATACCCGTGGCAAATTACTCGTGTCCTGGACATGCTTGTATCAAAATACTTATGTCAAAATACCTATATCAAAGTACCTATAACAGAATTCTTATAACGGAATACTTCTATCAAATACTTATATCAAATTACTCATAACAGTTTTCTTAAATCAAATTACACACCCAAACCATATATTCACATTAGCGCACTTATATCGGAATACTTATATCAAAATATTCATATCAAAATACTTCCATCATATACTCGTGTCGGAATACTTATATCAAAATATTCATATTAGAATGATCAAGGTAATACTTGTACCGTAATCCCGCATACTTATATCGTAGAACACCTACGAGTCATATCAAACTCGAAACGATGGCCAAAGGTTTCCTTAATTATCGTATGGAAACGAGACAAATAGAACGATACAAACGGGTCTCGAAGTTATGGGCCCACCTCGGGCCAAGTCGAGGTGACGTACACAATTTTACGAACTTTAGATTCTATGGAAGCATATATGAAAGTTTCGTAGCAATCCGAGTTCGTTTGGGAAAATTATGGAAGTTTGAGCATTTTTTTCCAACAAAAGGGAGAAAGGTAGTTCAATTGTACCGAATGAATAGTAACCAAAATTAAACTCGATTTCCGAGAAATGGGTAATGATCCCCGAGACTGAGATCCAGACCTAGTACATCTAGGACATGCCAAAGGAAGGAGAGGGTGAGCCTTACATACCTTTTCCGCTTCTTAAGCTTCTCCAAATTCGAATCCCGTTTTCTCCAAAATCTACAAATGGTCATGTTTACCAATTGTGAGTTGTAGCTTCCAAGAGTTCAACTTAAATTCATGTTTGTCTACCGAAATTTCACGGCAGATTTCCCCTATACATATAGCATCCCCGAGAATTTAACCTCGCCAAAATAATTCAACAACAACACCAACAACACCAACAATCATCACAAAACACAATATAGCATAACTAGTCTCCTTTCCAACATAGTGTAATAGTTTTCACTCCAACTTCACATTTTCAAATCAATACCAACCTTCTCATATTCATTTACTAATCAAGATCATTACAATGCAATTTGGAGATATTTCATATCATTTCTACGAAATATTCACAAAATATACAAAGTATACAAATTTTTCACCAAAACCATAATCCATCCAAAACTTCTAGTCTTCAACATACATATTCATAACATATTTCCATCTTCCAACTTCATCAACAACAACAACAATTTTCATCTTACAATTCCATTCCCACAATTTCATAAGTTATAATAAAATCATAAAATTTCCTAGAACAACTTAACAACCAAATTTTCATACTAACTTGAACTAGTATCCTTCCATTTACATTACAAAGCCACAACAACACAATTAACATAACAAATAAAATTTGATCATCCTTCTCCATCAACACAATTCCATACGGCCACACCCAATTTCATACCTCCATTCATTTCCGCATACTACAACACATATAACCTTCCATAACATATAAAGAACATAAAATTCTTACCTTTTCTCCAAACTTCCACTCGCCACCAACGTAGCTTTCTTGCTAAAAGAATTATACCACGTTGAAGAGAATCCTTGAATTAGTAGGAATACCACAAGAAAATAATTTTTGGAACAAAATCTCAAGGCAAAAATTAAAGAGCTTGGCCGAATGGCCTAAGCTTGTTCTTGCTCTCTTCTTTTTTTTTTCCAAGTCTTCCTTATGTTAGAAGATGAATGAGTATATATATATACATTCATATTGCATGCATGTGAGGGGCACATGCCCCTCTCTCTAGATTTTTCTTTCTTTTCCTTTTCATTTTTCTAGAGTTTTCTTTTCTTTTATTCTATTATTTTTTAAAAGATGACTTATTATTTTAGTCATCCTTTTTCCATTCTTTTTCTTCACATGGCCAATATGGCCCCTTTTGGAATTTTCTTGAATTCCCGCGAAATGACCATTTTGCCCCTAGCCTTTTTAAATATTTCCATGAACCATTTTGCGAATTTTCCTTTTTCGCCCTCAGCCTCTCACAATATTCCCATACTAATAATAGTCATAAATTATATTTATAACAACTCGTACATCAAAATGATTTTTGAAAATGATCTCGTCCTTAACTTCCCACGACGACTTCGAAATATCCAAACGTACAAAGTACGGGCTATAACATAACAGCACTGGGCTAGCAATAATATCTGGCAGAGCTGGTGCGGCTGCGAACTCTGCTACCTCATCCTGAACAATGTGAGGCTCGAGGGTCCCAACACGATCCTGTCCAGCTGCAGGAGCCCCGCCCCTGGCTAGTGCTGCGGCGCCCCACCCCTACCTCTGCCACGACCCCTGGCCTGGCCTCCTCCTCCATGAACTGCGACCCCGGGTTGGCTCGCCCCGACATCGCGTTGGCTCACAATCTATGAAAGATTAGAATGAAAAGTCAGATACCAATTTTGATCATACAGATATCAATTTGAATCAAGTAGCACGAAAGAAAAAAAGAAATTGAAGTTTCTTAGTGTCCCATAGCCTCCCGAAGATAAGTACATACATCTCCGTAATGATCTGCAGAACTCCATTAGAAATTTCACTATACTACGAGATCAACGAACCTAAAGCTCTGTCCCATAGTGGGCGAACCAATCCCTTAACCCATTATCAAGCCAATTTTAATTACTTAAATCAATTATAAAACATTGCTCACGAGTAAATGATAAAAAATCCAACAATAATATAAATAAATAACAAGTGCGGAAATCTAGCTACGACATCCCCAAAATCTGAAAGTCATCGTACAAGGATTCCAACCAACAATGTCTAAAGAGAAGAGATAATTGTCCAAAATAAACATAATGTCTAGGATGAAAATAGACATCTGAAATAAAGAAAGATCTTCAAGAGGCATGATACAGATAGGAGCTCACTATTTGATCTTGGTAATGAATAAACTCAACTAGATGCGAGGCCTAGAAGACATCTTTGGCTCAAAATCTGCACTAAAAAAAATTGCGGCAAATGTACGTCAGTACAAATAACACGTACTAGTAGGTATCATAGGCCGACTAAGATTAGTATCATGCACACATAAATAAAGTAAATGGAATAGGCAGACATGCACAACAAACATGAAACCACAACAAGTATCCATGAACAGTCCTAACTCAAAAATCACCACCAATCATCAACAAAGAACGCCACTAGACAGGCCAAATGTTATGCAATAAATGATAAAATCTCCACCTCTGTACACACATGCTAAATGGTAATGTTTTACCCAAATGGCCATGACCTGCAAGGGATCCATGGTGTCCGTGTACCACTCGTCCCGAAACGAACCTCGAACCAGGAGTTCATAATTAGGCTACATCGTCACCCCTGTCAAATGTTCCTTAAGAGATATATATATCCCATCCCAATCATCAGAAATAAATGCCTCATAATCACATCACACGAATCGCTCAAGAATGCATATCAAGTCAACACCAATAAAGCTTAATCAAATAGCACGTCACAATAAGACTCACAAATAATTTGCTCAATAATAATATAATATGTAGCTATCTCAATTCGTCTCAGAAGGGTATATATGAACACCTCGTTTCAACGGTCTTAAGAATACAATTCAAGTTTATCAACATCAATAATGGAGAATCACTTCACACAATTTAATCATATAACTAACAACGATCACCCAAACTCCTTGTTCGAAGGCCTAAACATGCCATAAATTCTACGACATATACAATCAACTAATCAAAGTCTAACTCAGGTAAATCGTAACCTACCTCAAAGCATATTTGAGAAATGGAATTACTTTGCAACAAACTTTCCCTTTTGCAATGCCTCAGAACGTTCAAAGTATAGAAATCCTAATGCTAAGGAAGTAATGGAGTATTAACTCAATAATAACAATTTGGGAAAGACAACCCCTCCACTTCTATCGTTAATCAATGGTTCACTTTACTTAGGAGCATATTCATCCTAATTCAAGTCTCAACAATCATATTAACTCCATTTATGGGTTCTATAATCAATTCAATCCTACAAATCTGATCTTAGCCAAAGTTCTCATTTCTATTGGAACTCTAGGGTTCAACAAGCAATTTCCATTATTGAATATCCAGTTCTCATCCTAGGAAGTGATAATCTCTTCTCTTAGATGATTAAACAAAATTAAACAACAATAAACAATAACCAATTAGTATTCTAGGGTTTTCTTGGTGTTTGTGTTCCACCCTAAATATACAGATTCCAAAATCAATACTGTAATTAAGCAATCGTTTCTTTCGAATATCATTTTCCAACTTCCAATCAACAACGGGTAAATATATAGGACATACACACACACATACTTCACAAGCAATGTATTTATCAAATTCAAAGTGTATTTGGCCTCGGAAACGTTCCGATGTGATCAATTTTTTATAGGGTTATTGAATAGTTACAGGTAAACGATTTGCGTGGGACAGGGTAATCATGAAACCTTGGTCGATGTATCCGGCGGCCCGTATTGTTTGTTGACCATAATTTATGAATTGATTATCATAGGATATATTTAGAATATCTATAAAAAATATTTTTATGCTTGTTTCTTTCTCTTGTTTGAGACAAGTCGTGAATCTAGAATATTATGGTCTTTTACAATGAAAGAAGTTGGGACGAAGTTGTCAATAATAGATTACCTAGATAAATAGGTAAAAGAAATTTCCACCCAAGATTTAATAGTTGGTCCATTCTCAGCCTTGGTAAAGTCCATCTTGTTGCAATAGGAATGAACAAAAACAAATGAGTTTTGGCTAATGTGATAAAGATACCAATTAGTGTTCCAAAGACTTTACCCCTTTTATTTATGCCAAATAGCTCAGAACAAATATGTACGGAATAGAAAGATTCCAACCTCCCAATTAAAGAAGCGTACAAATAATGAAGAAACTAGTAGATTCGAGATATGAAGCAATGTAAAATAAACCAAATTTGATACTCGAATATTCGGTTTGATACCCCGCTACTAATTCTTCTCTCGCTTCTTGTAAATCAAAAGGTAATCTTTCAAACTCGGCTAGAGAAGAAATTAGAAAAACGATAAACCCAATGGGTTTACGCCACAAATTCCACCCCTAAAAAACCATATTTTGATCCGCGCTTCCACTATATCAATCTGTACTTGAACTATTAGATAATGATAGTCGATGATAACATCACCGTGCCCATCGCTATTACGTAACCGTACGTGAGATGTGGCTCCTTAGAGGTCACAAATAAATCAGGGCCCTTTCCGATTCTTTATCTTTATATGTGGTCAAAATCTATCCTAAGGTCCCAAATTAGAGGTCTATATTTAAAACTAATAAATAAATGCTTTTGAAATCTCATCTTTTAAGAATTTTAATTTTCTTTGGATGCCCATTAAATTCCGGATTTTCAATTATGAAAAAAAATTAGAGAGACCAATCACGAACTAATAAATAAATGCTTTTGAATTGATCTCATCCTTTGTTGATGATAGGTTTTATAGTGATTTTCAATTATGAAAAAAAAATTAGAGAGTCCATTAGTTCACGAATCATGAAAAAAAATTTATCTCTCTAAATAGAAATCAAAATTGAATTATAGGAAAGACAGAATAAAAACAAAAAAAAAAAGAAAAAAGGAAGGAAAAAAACAAGACATCCCTCCTTTTTGTGTTACACACTTGATCCGATAGGGTGTGATGGGCACCCGACCCTTACCTAGGGCCGAGCGAACCCGCAGACCCTCGTAATATTCATAGCCATATTGGGCCCTTAGCCAAATCATAAATACATAATGAAAGCTTTTCGAAAAACAAACATGCTTTACACTTTTTTTTTTGAAACAAACAGGATCTGTAACATATAAACTTATAACATAATGCGTAATAATACATCGGCTTACATAGCCGCTTACATAATCGACATCTTATACTCACGACACTGTCTGCAAAGTCCCAAACACAGCAGACATGAAACCATAACATAATAATCGACTCGGCAAAGACTCCGGGGAAAATGGAGCTCGCCAATCCGGAACATCTTCTACTAATATCTTCAGCTCACCTGGGTGTACCTGCGCGGCATGAAACGCAGCCCCCGAAGAAAGGGGGTCAGTACGGAATATGTACTGAGTATGTAAAGCATGGAATACATGAAACGAGATCATATCCGAAACGAGGAGTACAGAATATGTGCATAATAGTCAGAATATCGAAGTACGTGCATCTGTAATACAAATAGTGCATAAGAGGTACCGAAGACAGACATAATAATCAGAATGCTCAAAATACTTAGCTTTCTTTCGAAAATCATTTCTGTCTCATATGTATATAGGATAGAACATATCACAGTAGCTGACATTAACCGATGTGGGATTCGCCTAAACCAATGTGGGATTCGCCTAAACCAGTGCGAAATTTGCCTCGCCACTGGGTTTGCCCCACCATTGGGTTTGCCTCACCACCGGCTCCGAACCAACAGATCATGTTTTCGAATTCGTGTACGTATCACATAACGTGTCTCGGCCATCTAGTGAGGGACTCGGTAGGTAGAATCATCAGATTATCATAACATCACATCAGACAGAATCATCAGATTATCAAATTATCACATCTTAGACAGAATCATCATATTATCAGATTAAACAGAATCAGATTATCGCATTATCAGAACAGATTCATTACATTATCAGATCAATCAGATTATCATATCATATACCCTATGCGGTCCATCATGGACCCGGCGGACGGAACGTGGTCGCCCCTCCTGCCTTGGGCGCCACAACTCATCATACTTCGGAAGTTTTCATATCTCCTGCATCTCCGTCACACATCATCACATCATATCATAATATCAGAAACTCATCATACTTCGGTAACATATCATATCATATTAGTCGCTCATCATACTTCGGAAACTCATCATACTTCGCATGGTGCGCACGATAATAACCGGCCCGGGACTCGGCGAAGGGAATAACAAAAATGTGCACGAGCAGAATCGTGGGATCTATATGCCATTCAAACATTCTTACAGACTTAACGGAATAGTCAGACAATTTATCTTTCACAATCCAATAGCATTAATCATAGCAACTCTCTTGCGGATATTATTCGGAAACATATCAATTAAAACTTTATCAATCATAGTTATATCACAAAATCATATGCATACGGATTCTCATTTCATACATTTACACAGGCTTAACAGAATAATCAGACAAATTATCATTTACAAGCCGATGGCATTGACCAAACCAACTCTCTTCCAGATATTACTCGGGATTTATCAAATAGAACTTTAGGCACCATAGTCACGTATCCGAATTATATATATATATATATATATACGAATTCTTATTTCAGACTTAACAGATAAATAAGTAATCACATGCGGGAGTCGGATCGTTAACTATATTAGGTTCTTTTAACAAGTCATCAAAACTAGACAACAGAATGTCTTGCGGGCCCACGGGCGAGTATCAATCGATCCGGGCCCGCCTATGAACATTATAATCTTAATACGCTACAGAACCCCCTACGGACAAATCAAAGCGATCCGAGCCTTCCTATGGAAGTTACGGATGTTCGTCGTTTCAGACTCCTTTACGAACATAATCTTTTGTGCACATTCATATTTAATCATACAAAGGGCATAAGAACCATAATCTAACTACATTACAAATGCGGATATCAAGAAGCAAATAAAATCATGGACATGCTCGGATCGTAGGAGTAGAATTACCTCGGGGATCACATCATAGCCTATTTGTAACTAAGACATGCCAATTGAACGAAAGGTGAGCTTTACATACCTTGGCCGCCTTCTAAGCTAATCCAAACTTACGCCCCGGCTCCTTGCGATCTTCAATAATATCATTAGGCATCATCCATTAATCATAAGCATCAAGGAATCCGATTCCAAGCCTCCACTTTATCTACAGAAATTTCGGCAGCATTTCCCCTATAACTCCATCAACCCCGAGAATTCAACTCGGCCAATTATCAACAACAACCAAACCAACAACCATCCGGACAAGATTTAAGAATATTCCGAACAATCCACAAAGTATTCAAGACAATTCAAACAATATGCTATGAAACCCGAAACCTTCCAACTTAATGAATACGACAATAATGCGTTTCTTTCTTTCAAATTCCCATACTACGTCAACAATTCCATACATTACCACATTATCTTCATAAATATAAGAAAACATATTAGAATCATATTAACTTTCAAAACAGCCCACAACACTACAACTTCGACATAAGTCATTAAACCTTTATTTTTCATCACATAATCCACAAGAAACAACAACCAAATATTACATAAAATTTGTTCATCATATCCCCTCCAAAACAGCCCACACACGGCTACACACACAACACCACGGCCAAACACCAACATTCAAGGTTTCATGATTTCCATTCATTCCAACACACTACAACAACCAACATGCCAATTAGAATTGATTCATCACCCTAAACATGCAACACACATACACGGCCAAACATTAACATCCATGGCTCAACTTCAACATCCATATCTTCATGTTTTTCATTCATTTCCACATACTACAATATCCACGAACATCTATAAGACATGTAAAGAAGATAAAAACTCACCTTCTTCCCTTAACTTTTCCCCACTCGGCTAGAAGTCCCCATAGTAAAAACGAGCGATTTATTCACTCCAACAATCACTCCACGTTGTAGAGGACCCTCTAATTGGTAGGAAAGCAAGAAGAAATTAATTTTTCCTAATCAAACTTGCAAGGACCATTTTTGGCCATACCATGGCCGAATGGTGCCTCCTTCATTTCTCTCCAATTTTCTTGAATTCTCTAGAGCTAAAAATGATGAATTGGTCCCCTTTACATGACTTGGCCATATATATATATATTTGCATAGCACATGGCTATTCATATGCTTCTTTTTCCCTTTTTTTTTTCTTTTTCTTTCCGTCCAAACTTTCTTCAAATTTCTAGAAATTTCCAAGGTCACAAAAGATGAATTTGTAGTCTTGCTTAGTCATTCCATGCATATATATAGTTCCACAAATATGTAATGTACACATGTGCCATCTCATGGCATGAAAATATTGGCCAACCAAGGGTGGGGCCCACGGCCACCTTGGCCTTTTGGCCACTTCATGAAATTCTTTTCCAACTTTTAGCCTCCAATGCTTTCTCATTCCAAATTTACCCTTAATTCTCCATATCAATAAAAAGGATGAATACGCAACTTATACATTCTTAACAAAACCGGAAAAGAAAATATAACCTTGTCCCTAACTTCCCGCCATTAACTTGGAATATTTAAATGTACAAAATGCGAGGTATAACATCCTTCCCCCCTTTAGAACATTCGTCCTCGAATGTTCAACTAGTCGTACGGGGTCTCATAAGCACCTCGGGGGGAGCTCCCTTTTATAGCTATCACTATCTTTTCTACCATCTCTTAAGCTATCCAATACCCTTCTCTTGTCATACTTTTTCTTCATACCCATCCACTTTCGGTGTCGCGTCATTCGGGGTGTCCACAAAACTTCTCACATTGCTTCAACACCATCGACCTTTATCTCGCTTATTGCTAGTTTTCCGACCTTACTAACTTGTTTTTTCCATATGGAGGGGGGGGGTCTCATTTGTAGCCTAGCTATCACTATCAAACATATTACCGTATCCCTTATTCCCATCTCATTCTTGCATTTCTCTCGCCCGCTTCCCCCCTTTAGGGGTGTACTTATACCATTATCCATTCATGCCTATCTTTTTTTTTCTGCCCCCGAGAAATCTTATGCTACCTCTGTGTCGTTCAGAACACACTACTCTTACATAGTCCTTTTCTCATTTTCAAAACGTATTCTGTTCGTTCACATTTTATCCGTATCATCCCAGTCATTTCCTAGCATTCATTCTGCCTTGTTCCACGTCTCCCTATAACTTGGCCTTTCACTGTCCTGTCACTTATAGCACTCGTGTCCTCAGTTACCCACGTCTTAACCTATTACTATCTATTGTTGTCCCGCTTTCTTTTATTTCCTCTTTCCGTTAACTCCTTTTCTTCGCCGACACGATTCACCCCGTCCTACGCATCCTTTTAAGATTTACGGACGCTCCGCATGCTCTAATCTCGCTTAGACTACTCCAGTTCCTCATTTGCCCCTTACGTCTGAATTTGTAAAATTTTCAGAAAACTTCCCAGGGGGGTCACCTATCCTAAAATTTCCCTCACTCCAGCACGCTTAACTTTGAATCTTTAATAAAATCGGGTGCGTTAATGCCGGTATGATCGCGTCCACCTCACCACACGACCTTCTACACATAATATTGAGTCAGTTGGAATCTTAACATATTCCCAAAACGCCCTTACAACACATCCCGGCAGCTGTCTTATTGGTACCCTTGTCTTAATATATCCCTCTATCCAAACCTACCAGTCCTTTCTAACCATCCGTTAGTGTCACCAGTCTGTTCCAAATTCCTTATTACCATATCCTCATCGACCTCCTACTTACTATTGTCAATTCCACAGATAATTTATTCCTAAAGGGCGGCCATACTTCACAGCTCAGGCAACTTCCATCGTTGCTATATATATATTTTTTCCAACATATTCCAAACTTACTTCTCATTTTCGTATCATTTCTAGAAAAATTTCGGCAGAGTTTCCTCTGTATTTCTTACTATCCCAAAACCTGCACGCAGGAAATACCAACAGTGCCTCACAGGGCCATCATCATAGATACACATCATAGCATATCGTATCGTATCATCGCCACACAGGGCTCTCAATATTCACAAAAGTCCGAAAATATTAGATTTACCTCATATGCTTGACACGGCTACACGTGTTACATTTTCTTGCTTATTTTCTTTTCCAATGTTCAACTTCACATTTCAATCGTACGTCGATATCATACTCGGCATATGTCTTTCGTATCCTTACTTACTTGCGTGCTTTGTAACCTTCCATACCGCTGGTCGCTTCCGCCTGTCAACGTCATTCCTCTGCCGAAATCAAAGGTTAATACAAAGGATCTCGTTTCCTATGACTTGGCTCTATGGCACGATCTAAGAAGTGAAAGAAAAGTAACCATCTTAGGTGCCCGTAGCTTCCTGTTTATAAATGTGGCCGGCTTCACACCATAAACAGGTCTCTACCGGACACGACTTTGCAGACAACCCCCTAGGACGAACTGCTCTTATACCAATTTGTCACACCCTTGATCCGATAGGGTGTGATGGGCACCCGACCCTTACCTAGGGCCGAGCGAACCCGCAGACCCTCGTAATATTCATAGCCATATTGGGCCCTTAGCCAAATCATAAATACATAATGAAAGCTTTTCGAAAAACCAAACATGCTTTACACTTTTTTTTAAACAAACAGGATCTATAACATATAAACTTATAACATAATGCGTAATAATACATCGGCTTACATAGCCGCTTACATAATCGACATCTTATACTCACGACACTGTCTGCAAAGTCCCTAACACAGCACATGAAACCATAACATAATAATCTGACTCGGCAGCACTCCGGGGAAAATGGAGCTCGCCAATCCCGCTGGAACATCTTCTACTAATATCTTCAGCTCACCTGGGTGTACCTGCGCGGCATGAAACGCAGCCCCCGAAGAAAGGGGGTCAGTACGGAATATGTGCGAGTATGTAAAGCATGGAATACATGAAACGAGATCATATCCGAAACGAAGAGTACAGAATATGTACATAATAGTCAGAATACCGAAGTACGTGCATCTGTAATACAAATAGTGCATAAGAGGTAACGAAGACAGACATAATAATCAGAATGCTCAAAATACTTAGCTTTCTTCGAAAATCATTTCTGTCTCATATGTATATAGGATAGAACATATCACAGTAGATGACATTAACCGATGTGGGATTCGCCTAAACCAATGTGGGATTCGCCTAAACCAGTGCGGAATTTGCCTCGCCACTGGGTTTGCCCCACCATTGGGTTTGCCCCACCACCGGCTCCGAAACCAACAGATCATGTTTCCGAATTCGTGTACGTATCACATAACGTGTCCCGGCCCTCCAGTGAGGGACTCGGTAGGTAGAATCATCAGATTATCATAACATCACATCAGACAGAATCATCAGATTATCAAATTATCACATCTTAGACAGAATCATCATATAATCATATCATTAGATTAAACAGAATCAGATTATCGCATTATCAGAACAGATTCATTACATTATCAGATCAATCAGATTATCATATCATATACTATGCGGTCCATTATGGACCGGCGGACGGAACGTGGTCGCCCTCACTCACCTTGGCGCGCCTGACTCATTATACTTCGGAAGTTTTCGTATCTCTGCATCTCCGTCACATCATCACATCATATCATAATATCGAAACTCATCATACTTCGGTAACATATCATATCATATTAGTCGCTCATCATACTTTGAAAACTCATCATACTTCGCATGGTGCGCACGATAATAACGGCCGGGACTCGGTGAAGGAATAAAAAATGTGCACGAGCGAGAATCGTGGGATCTATATGTCATTCAAACATTCATACGAGACTTAACGGAATAGTCAGACAATTTATCTTTCACAATCCAATAGCATTAATCATAGCAACTCTCTTGCGGATATTATTCGGAAACATATCAAATAAAACTTTATCAATCATAGTTATATCTCAAAATCATATGCATACGGATTCTCATTTCATACATTTACACAGGCTTAACAGAATAATCAGACAAATTATCATTTACAAGCCGATGGCATTGACCAAACCAACTCTCTTCCAGATACTACTCGGGATTTATCAAATAGAACTTTAGGCACCATAGTCACGTATCCGAATTATATATATATATATATATATATATATATATATATATATATATATATATATATTCGGACTTAACGGATAAATAAGTAATCACGTGCGGGAGTCGGATCGTTAACTATACTGGGTTCTTTTAACAAGTCATCAAAACTAGACAACGAATGCCTTGCGGGCCCACGGGGCGGTATCAATCGATCGGGCCCGCCATGGACATTATAATCTTAATACGCTACGAACCCCCTACGGACAAATCAAAGCGATCCGAGCCTTCTATGGAAGTTACGGATGTTCGTAGTTCGGACTCTTTTACGAACATAATCTTTTGTGCACATTCATATTTAATCATACAAAGGGCATAAGAACCATAATCTAACTACATTACAAATGCGGATATCAAGAAGCAAATAAAATCATGGACATGCTCGGATCGTAGGAGTAGAATTACCTCGGGGACCACATCATAGCCTATTTGTAACTAAGACATGCCAATTGAACGAAAGGTGAGCTTTACTTACCTTGGCCTCCCTCTAAGGTAATCCAAACTTACGCCCCGGCTCCTTTGCGATCTTGATAATATCATTAGGCATCATCCATTAATCATAAGCATCAGGGCTCGATTCAAGCCTCCTTTATCTACGAAATTTGACGGCATTTCCTGCTAACTCCATTGACCCAGGAATTCAACTCGACGATTATCAACAACAACCAAACCCGACAACCGTCACAGACAGATTTAGAGAATATTTCGAACAATCCTGAAAGTATTCGAAAACAATATGCTATGAAACAGGAAAAACCTTCCAACTTAATGAATTAGGATGCAGTTAAGACTTTGACTTATTCCGGAATTATGTGATAAAGGTCATACGGTGAAGTGGACGCGATCCCTATTAATGGCATTAAAGCATCGTATTTCATCGAGTTCCAAAGTTAAAAACGTCTTTGGGGTGAGAGCAAATTTTTGGATGGGTAACCCCCGG